>NC_091219.1:20328249-20333174 GCF_040958095.1 Procambarus clarkii
TGGGGCTTTCGCCATTAATGTGATCACAGTCATAGATCATATTGTCTGTATATTATATTATATATATATTATTATAGATATATATATATTATATATATATATATATATATATATATATGTCGTACCTAGTAGCCAGAACGCACTTCTCAGCCTACTATGCAAGGCCCGATTTGCCTAATAAGCCAAGTTTTCCTGAATTAATATATTTTCTCTAATTTTTTTCTTATGAAATGATAAAGCTACCCATTTCATTATGTAGGTAAATTTTTTTTTATTGGAGTTAAAATTAACGTAGATATATGACCGAACCTAACCAACCCTACCTAACCTAACCTAACCTATCTTATAGGCTAGGTTAGGTTAGGTAGCCGAAAAAGTTAGGTTAGGTTAGGTTAGGTAGGTTAGGTAGTCGAAAAAACATTAATTCATGAAAACTTGGCTTATTAGGCAAATCGGGCCTTGCATAGTAGGCTGGGAAGTGCGTTCTGGCTACTAGGTACGACATATGTCTATATATATATATATATATATATTATATATATATAATATTATATATATATATATATATATATATATATATATATATATATATATATATGAAAATCCAAATTAATATGAAACTCCAAATCGGCTAAATGGAAAACCGTAGCTCATTAAACTTTTGCCATTATATACCTGGAATTATTTCTCAAGCAGCAAATTTAAGAAAGTTTAATAAGAAGGCTTTGCGGCTGAGACCTCGCTCCGCGAACTGAAGAATCCTTCGATATTTCATCTAGATATTCCCCAACTTCTCTTCCACTCTCACTGTTACACAGATCTGCGTTAATTTTGAGAAACAGTTGTATTGTTTCAATTACTACCAAGTGTTCTGCATGTAACACAGTGCCAGAAAGGAGCAAAACCTTTTTCGCGTTCATTAAAATCATTACAAAAACTTGTATGATCATCGAACCGTGAATACTTTAGGCTCTGGCTTGAGCTAGAGTGTGTGTACACCACGAGTCAGTATCAGAGAACACTGTATAAACATCAGAGGTCCGCGGTTGTTCAACGTCCTCCCAGCAAGCATAAGAAATATTGCCGGAACAACCGTGGGCATTTTCAAGAGGAAACTAGATTTATTCCTCCAAGGAGTGCCGGACCAACCGGGCTGTGGTGGGTATGTGGGCCTGCGGGCCGCTCCAAGCAACAGCCTGGTGGACCAAACTCTCACAAGTCGAGCCTGGCCTCGGGGCCGGGCTTGGGGAGTAGAAGAACTCCCAGAACCCCATCAACCAGGTATCAACCAGGTATCAACCAGGTATCAACCAGTATAACTGCTCTGCTACACCCAGAAACACGAAACATAACTACACATTTGGTGCTTGTTGTCAGAAGCTGAGAGTTGAGAGGCGCACTTCAGTTAACTCTTGAGGTCAATTCTTGGACGACTTAATGTTTAGAAAACAACTTTTAATTATGGTTAATATTGCGAGCATTGTGCAGGTTAACCGTTTGTTAACGTTATTTACAGACCTCCTTTTGGTGTGTCTTCGTGGCAGAATACATTTATCCATTCATGTATCCAGTACACAAGTATCCAATCGTTCAGCCACGAACACATGAATCTCAGAAGTAGAATAGGACAGTAAGATAATACATTTAATTCATTCGTTACCATTCAATTAATCTATTACAAAGAATCTCAGTGATAATTGAGGAGCAAGAAAGGTTGTATTGAGCAACCAATTTTAAAACAATTACTACACTACCTGACCAAGCCAATATCAGACTATTCCTACACGACCTAACGAATCCGATATCAAATTATCGAGTCGCTCAGAGTTCACTCCATCTGGTCACTACTCCACCCTGCCACCAAGACAACCCTGCCTCACACTAATGTCACTTCCTGAACCTGAGCCTGTTCAACACGGAATTTTACATCACTCTAGTATGCTTTAGCACCAATTTAGCAGTTTTTAGCACTAATCTAGAAGGTTTTGGCAACTAGTTTCTAGTTTCCCCCTCTACTCTACTCTAGTTTCCCCTCTAGTTTCTACTCTAGTTTCCCCTGATACCAGTCTAGCAGGCCTTGAAAGAAGGTTAGCAGGCCCTGACACCAGTCTGTTAGGACATGACACCACTCAAGGAGGCCCTGACACTAACCTAGCAGGCCCTGACTCCAGTCTATCAGCCCCTGACACCACTCTATCAGGCCCTGACACCACTCTATCAGCCCCTGACACACACTCTATCAGCCCCTGACACCACTCTATCAGGCCCTGACACCACTCTATCAGACCCTGACACCACTCAAGCAGGCCCTGACAACACTCAGACCCTGACACCACTCTATCAAGACCCTGGACACCACTCTATCAGACCCTGACACCACTCTATCAGACCCTGACACCACTCTATCAGACCCTGACACCACTCTAGCAGGCCCTGACACCACTCTATCAGCCCCTGACAAACCACTCTATCAGCCCCTGACACCAACTCTATCAGACCCTGACACCACTCTAGCAGCCCCTGACACCACTCTAGCAGGCCCTGACACCACTCTATCAGCCCCTGACACCACTCTATCAGGCCCTGACACCACTCTATCAGGCCCTGACACCACTCTATCAGACCCTGACACCACTCTATCAGCCCCTGACTCCACTCTATCAGCCCCTGACACCACTCTATCAGGCCCTGACACCACTCTAGCAGACCCCTGACACCACTCTAGCAGACCCCTGACACCACTCTAGCAGGCCCTGACACCACTATATCAGGCCCTGACACCACTCTAGCAGGCCCTGACACCACCTCTAGCAGGCCCTGACACCACTCTATCAGACCCTGACACCACTCTAGCAGGCCCTGACACCACTCTATCAGGCCCTGACACCACTCTATCAGACCCTGACACCACTCTATCAGACCCTGACACCACTCTAGCAGGCCCTGACACCACTCTATCAGCCCCTGACACCACTCTATCAGGCACTGACACCACTCTATCAGGACCTGACACCACTCTATCAGGCCCCTGACAACCACTCTAATAGAGCCAGATAGTGGCAGCTACCCAGACAGTGTCATCAGTGGATAACCCACAACCCCTCACCAACCTCTACACGAGCGGCTGCACAAGTTACCCTCCTCCTAACTTCGATAGCTTCTCCTCCTCTCATAACTCTGCTTACAATTGCTCGGGAATTTTCACCGCCGTGCCAGTTATATCTTTCTCTTTGTTTTTCGGGGCCCGTGAACCAGCCATTCTTGCCCTCATTCAATAATGTGCATACATTAATTTTTGGTGTTTTTCATGGATGTCGTAAAGAGTCTGAATGTGTTGGGAGGGTTTAGGAAGAGAGGAGATGGAGGGAGTGGGGAGAGAGAGAGAGAGAGAGAGAGAGAGAGAGAGAGAGACACTTGCATTCACAGAGACTATTTAAACTTTTTTACGAGTTCTGGTATCTTCCAGAGAAAAACTTGAAAATGAATTCCTTTACGTTGATGTATGTACGTGTACTCAACTAGTTGTGCTTTGCGGGGGTTGAGCTCTGGCTCTTTGGTCCCGCCTCTCAACCGTCAATAAACTGGCCAATCCTTCAATCGTCAATCCTTCTCTACCCTTCTCCACCTTACCTACCTTTCACCATCATCCCTACCCTTCACCACCTTCCCTACCCTTCACCATCATCCCTACCCTTTACCATCTTACCTACCCTTCTCCACCTTCCCTTCCCTTCCCTTCCCTTCACCCATCTTCCCTACCACTCACTACCTCCCCTACCTTTCACCATCTTCTCTACCTTCTACCACCATCCCTACCCTTCAGCATCTTCCCTACTCTTCACCTTCTTCCCTACCCTTTACAATCTTTCCTACCTCTCACCATTTTTCCTACTATTTACCACCTTCCCTACCCTTCACTATCTTCCCTACCCTTCACTATCTTCCATACCCTTCACCACCTTCCCTACTCTTCACCACCTTCCTTACCCTTCACCACCTTCCTAACCTTCCCTACCCTTCACCACCTTCCCGACCCTTCACTATCTTCCATACCCTTCACCACCTTCCCTTCTTCACTGTAACCATATTCACTGGACACTGTCACCATTAATAAACAGCTACGTAAGATAAAGTAAAGGGGAGTGGACTCCCCACCTTATATCAGCATCTCTGATTCCAAACTGGAAGTCGTTCACGACTTCGTGTAACTGGGCTCCACAATCTCTGACTCCCTCTCTCTTGATACGGAGGTAAACAAACGCATCGGTAAGGCATCTACTACCATGTGTATACTAAGAACTGAGTATACACATGGTAGTATACTGAGTATACTAAGAACTAAGATTCAGGTTTACAGAGACTGTGTCCTGAGCACTCTCCTTTATGGCAGTGAGTCTTGGACACTCCGCGCCCGTCAGGAAAGACGGCTGAATGCCTACCACATGCGCTGCCTTAGACACGTCTTGGACATCACCTGGCAGGACAAGGTGACAAACAACAACGTCTTGGGGAGAGCAAGAATCACCAGCATGTACACAATGCTGAAACAGAGACGAATGCGCTGGCTCGGGCACGTTGTGCGAATGGGCGACGGCAGGATCCCCAAGGATCTCCTGTATGGAGAGCTGAGGCAGGGAAAGCGTCCAACAGGCAAGCCCCAGCTACGGTACAAAGACGTATCTTGAGGTTATCTTGAGATGATTTCGGGGCTTTTAGTGTCCCCGCGGCCCGGTCCTCGACCAGGCCTCCACCCCCAGGAAGCAGCCCGTGACAGCTGACTAACACCCAGGTACCTATTTTACTGCTAGGTAACAGGGGCATAGGGTGAAAGAAACTCTGCCCATTGTTTCTCGCCGGCGCCTGGGATCGAACCGAGGACCACAGGATCACAAGTCCAGTGAGCCGGTCCGCTCGGCCGACCGGCT
>NC_091219.1:20333674-20394323 GCF_040958095.1 Procambarus clarkii
AGATCCAAGAAAAGATATATGACAATGTTGTTTCCAATAAAAATGATAAAAATCAATGTGTTTTCATTAGAATTAACTAAAATGTTCCTGATTTTCCGTTTATATTACCGATAGAAGATGTACACGAAAACATCTCTATTCCGGCTGAAACGTCGATATATGCAATAAAAACAGAACTTCTCCCCTTTTCAATATCTTACTCAGTATTTTAACGAGAAACAAAAAGTTGATTGAAAATGAAGTATTTAATGTTATTATCTAATCAATTATGTGTTTGCATCATTTTTATCGTATATATAATGAATTAATACTGAAAATTCACAACAACGTGGAAAAACAGCAAAATATTGCCTAATTCGATGATATTTTGTTTAATTCACATAAAGGAAAAGGGGATGATAAACGTCAAAATATTGCTAAATTCGATGATTTTTCGTACGAAACAAAATGCAAGAATATTGCTTAAAATGCAATATTATGCGAAATTCTGAGATTTGAAGGCCAAATCACATATCGTGATACTACATGAAATAGTTTCGAAATATTGGTAAAAACGAATATATTTACGTAAAATCACACTACATGAAAAACGTGCAAAAAGTCACTATTTTACCATATATGAGGATTTAAACTTCAAATCATAGTGCGAGGTTTCGTATTATTAGGTCCAAGAAAAGACATGACAATGTTGTTTCTAATAAAAATGATAAAAATCAATGTGTTTTCATTAGAATTAACTAAAATGTTCCTGATTTTCCGTTTATATTACCGATGGAAGATGTACACGAAAAACGCTCTAATCCGGCTTAAACGTCGATATATGCAATAAAAACAGAACTTCTCCCCTTTTCAATATCTTACTCAGTATTTTAACGAGAAAGAAATAGATGATTGAAAATGAAGTATTTAAATTATTATTTAATTAATTATGTGTTTGCATCATTTATATCGTATATATAATGAAATATTAACAATAAACTGAAAAATCACAAAAACGTGGAAAAACGGCAAAATATTGCCTAATTCGATGATATTTTGTTTAAATCACATAAAGGAAAAGGAGATAATAAACGTCAAAATATTGCTAAATTCGATGATTTTTCGTACGAAACAAAATGCAAGAAAACTTGCTTAAAATGCAATATTATGCGAAATTCTGAGATTTGAAGGCCAACTCACATATCGTGATACTACATGAAATAGTATCGAAATATTAGTAAAAATGAATATATTTACGTAATATCAAACTACATGAAAAACGTGAAAAAGTAACTATTTTACTATATTTGAGGATTTTAACTTCAAATCATAGAGCGAGGTTTCGTATTATTTAGATCCAAGAAAAGACATATGACAATGTTTTTTCCAATACAAATGATAAAAATCAATGGAATTAACTAAAATGTTTCTGATTTTCCGTTTATATTACCGATGGAAGATGTACACGTAAAACCGTTCTAATCCGGCTGAAACGTCGATATATGCAATAAAAACCGAACTTCTCCCCTTTTCAATATCCTACTCAGTATTTTAACGAGAAACAAATGGTTGATTGAGAATAAAGTATTTAAGGGTTATTTCTAATCAATTATGTGTTTGCATCATTTTTATCGTATATATAATGAATTAATACCCATAAACTGAAAAATCACAAAAACGTGGAAAAACGGCAAAATATTGCCTAATTCGATGATAATTTGTTTAAATCACATGAAGGAAAACGGGATGATAAACGTCAAAATATTGCTAAATTCGATGATTTTTCATACGAAACAAAATGCAAGAAAACTTGCTTAAAATGCAATATTATGCGAAATTCTGAGATTTGAAGGCCAACTCACATATCGTGATACTACATGAAATAGTATCGAAATGTTGGTAAAAATGAATATATCTACATGAAAAACGTGAAAAAGTCACTATTTTTTCATATTTGAGGATTTTAACTTCAAATCATATAGCGAGGTTTCGTATTATTTAGATCCAAGAAAAGACATATGACAATGTTGTTTCCAATACAAATGATAAAAACCAATGGAATTAACTAAAATGTTTCTGATTTTCCGTTTATATTACCGATGGAAGATGTACACGTAAAACCGTTCTAATCCGGCTGAAACGTCGATATATGCAATAAAAACCGAACTTCTCCCCTTTTCAATATCCTACTCAGTATTTTAACAAGAAACAAATGGTTGATTGAAAATGAAGTATTTAAGGTTATTATCTAATCAATTATGTGTTTGCATCATTTTTATCGTATATTTAAGGAATTAATAACAATAAACTGAAAATTCACAAAAACGTGGAAAAACCGCAAAATATTGCCTAATTCGATGATATTTTGTTTAAATAACGTAAAGGAAAAGGGGATGATAAACGTCAAAATATTGCTAAATTCGATGATTTTTCGTACGAAACAAAATGCAAGAAAACTTGCTTAAAATGCATTATTATGCGAAATTCTGAGATTTGAAGGCCAAATCACATATCGTGATACTACATGAAATAGTATCGAAATATTGGTAAAAATGAATATATATACGTAATACCAAACTACATGAAAAACGTGAAAAAAGTCACTATATAACCATATTTGAGGATTTTAACTTCAAATCATAGAGCGAGGTTTCGTATTATTTAGATCCAAGAAAAGATATATGACAATGTTGTTTCCAATAAAAATGATAAAAATCAATGTGTTTTCATTAGAATTAACTAAAATGTTCCTGATTTTCCGTTTATATTACCGATAGAAGATGTACACGAAAACATCTCTATTCCGGCTGAAACGTCGATATATGCAATAAAAACAGAACTTCTCCCCTTTTCAATATCTTACTCAGTATTTTAACGAGAAACAAAAAGTTGATTGAAAATGAAGTATTTAATGTTATTATCTAATCAATTATGTGTTTGCATCATTTTTATCGTATATATAATGAATTAATACTGAAAATTCACAACAACGTGGAAAAACAGCAAAATATTGCCTAATTCGATGATATTTTGTTTAATTCACATAAAGGAAAAGGGGATGATAAACGTCAAAATATTGCTAAATTCGATGATTTTTCGTACGAAACAAAATGCAAGAATATTGCTTAAAATGCAATATTATGCGAAATTCTGAGATTTGAAGGCCAAATCACATATCGTGATACTACATGAAATAGTTTCGAAATATTGGTAAAAACGAATATATTTACGTAAAATCACACTACATGAAAAACGTGCAAAAAGTCACTATTTTACCATATATGAGGATTTAAACTTCAAATCATAGTGCGAGGTTTCGTATTATTAGGTCCAAGAAAAGACATGACAATGTTGTTTCTAATAAAAATGATAAAAATCAATGTGTTTTCATTAGAATTAACTAAAATGTTCCTGATTTTCCGTTTATATTACCGATGGAAGATGTACACGAAAAACGCTCTAATCCGGCTTAAACGTCGATATATGCAATAAAAACAGAACTTCTCCCCTTTTCAATATCTTACTCAGTATTTTAACGAGAAAGAAATAGATGATTGAAAATGAAGTATTTAAATTATTATTTAATTAATTATGTGTTTGCATCATTTATATCGTATATATAATGAAATATTAACAATAAACTGAAAAATCACAAAAACGTGGAAAAACGGCAAAATATTGCCTAATTCGATGATATTTTGTTTAAATCACATAAAGGAAAAGGAGATAATAAACGTCAAAATATTGCTAAATTCGATGATTTTTCGTACGAAACAAAATGCAAGAAAACTTGCTTAAAATGCAATATTATGCGAAATTCTGAGATTTGAAGGCCAACTCACATATCGTGATACTACATGAAATAGTATCGAAATATTAGTAAAAATGAATATATTTACGTAATATCAAACTACATGAAAAACGTGAAAAAGTAACTATTTTACTATATTTGAGGATTTTAACTTCAAATCATAGAGCGAGGTTTCGTATTATTTAGATCCAAGAAAAGACATATGACAATGTTTTTTCCAATACAAATGATAAAAATCAATGGAATTAACTAAAATGTTTCTGATTTTCCGTTTATATTACCGATGGAAGATGTACACGTAAAACCGTTCTAATCCGGCTGAAACGTCGATATATGCAATAAAAACCGAACTTCTCCCCTTTTCAATATCCTACTCAGTATTTTAACGAGAAACAAATGGTTGATTGAGAATAAAGTATTTAAGGGTTATTTCTAATCAATTATGTGTTTGCATCATTTTTATCGTATATATAATGAATTAATACCCATAAACTGAAAAATCACAAAAACGTGGAAAAACGGCAAAATATTGCCTAATTCGATGATAATTTGTTTAAATCACATGAAGGAAAACGGGATGATAAACGTCAAAATATTGCTAAATTCGATGATTTTTCATACGAAACAAAATGCAAGAAAACTTGCTTAAAATGCAATATTATGCGAAATTCTGAGATTTGAAGGCCAACTCACATATCGTGATACTACATGAAATAGTATCGAAATGTTGGTAAAAATGAATATATCTACATGAAAAACGTGAAAAAGTCACTATTTTTTCATATTTGAGGATTTTAACTTCAAATCATATAGCGAGGTTTCGTATTATTTAGATCCAAGAAAAGACATATGACAATGTTGTTTCCAATACAAATGATAAAAACCAATGGAATTAACTAAAATGTTTCTGATTTTCCGTTTATATTACCGATGGAAGATGTACACGTAAAACCGTTCTAATCCGGCTGAAACGTCGATATATGCAATAAAAACCGAACTTCTCCCCTTTTCAATATCCTACTCAGTATTTTAACAAGAAACAAATGGTTGATTGAAAATGAAGTATTTAAGGTTATTATCTAATCAATTATGTGTTTGCATCATTTTTATCGTATATTTAAGGAATTAATAACAATAAACTGAAAATTCACAAAAACGTGGAAAAACCGCAAAATATTGCCTAATTCGATGATATTTTGTTTAAATAACGTAAAGGAAAAGGGGATGATAAACGTCAAAATATTGCTAAATTCGATGATTTTTCGTACGAAACAAAATGCAAGAAAACTTGCTTAAAATGCATTATTATGCGAAATTCTGAGATTTGAAGGCCAAATCACATATCGTGATACTACATGAAATAGTATCGAAATATTGGTAAAAATGAATATATATACGTAATACCAAACTACATGAAAAACGTGAAAAAAGTCACTATATAACCATATTTGAGGATTTTAACTTCAAATCATAGAGCGAGGTTTCGTATTATTTAGATCCAAGAAAAGATATATGACAATGTTGTTTCCAATAAAAATGATAAAAATCAATGTGTTTTCATTAGAATTAACTAAAATGTTCCTGATTTTCCGTTTATATTACCGATAGAAGATGTACACGAAAACATCTCTATTCCGGCTGAAACGTCGATATATGCAATAAAAACAGAACTTCTCCCCTTTTCAATATCTTACTCAGTATTTTAACGAGAAACAAAAAGTTGATTGAAAATGAAGTATTTAATGTTATTATCTAATCAATTATGTGTTTGCATCATTTTTATCGTATATATAATGAATTAATACTGAAAATTCACAACAACGTGGAAAAACAGCAAAATATTGCCTAATTCGATGATATTTTGTTTAATTCACATAAAGGAAAAGGGGATGATAAACGTCAAAATATTGCTAAATTCGATGATTTTTCGTACGAAACAAAATGCAAGAATATTGCTTAAAATGCAATATTATGCGAAATTCTGAGATTTGAAGGCCAAATCACATATCGTGATACTACATGAAATAGTTTCGAAATATTGGTAAAAACGAATATATTTACGTAAAATCACACTACATGAAAAACGTGCAAAAAGTCACTATTTTACCATATATGAGGATTTAAACTTCAAATCATAGTGCGAGGTTTCGTATTATTAGGTCCAAGAAAAGACATGACAATGTTGTTTCTAATAAAAATGATAAAAATCAATGTGTTTTCATTAGAATTAACTAAAATGTTCCTGATTTTCCGTTTATATTACCGATGGAAGATGTACACGAAAAACGCTCTAATCCGGCTTAAACGTCGATATATGCAATAAAAACAGAACTTCTCCCCTTTTCAATATCTTACTCAGTATTTTAACGAGAAAGAAATAGATGATTGAAAATGAAGTATTTAAATTATTATTTAATTAATTATGTGTTTGCATCATTTATATCGTATATATAATGAAATATTAACAATAAACTGAAAAATCACAAAAACGTGGAAAAACGGCAAAATATTGCCTAATTCGATGATATTTTGTTTAAATCACATAAAGGAAAAGGAGATAATAAACGTCAAAATATTGCTAAATTCGATGATTTTTCGTACGAAACAAAATGCAAGAAAACTTGCTTAAAATGCAATATTATGCGAAATTCTGAGATTTGAAGGCCAACTCACATATCGTGATACTACATGAAATAGTATCGAAATATTAGTAAAAATGAATATATTTACGTAATATCAAACTACATGAAAAACGTGAAAAAGTAACTATTTTACTATATTTGAGGATTTTAACTTCAAATCATAGAGCGAGGTTTCGTATTATTTAGATCCAAGAAAAGACATATGACAATGTTTTTTCCAATACAAATGATAAAAATCAATGGAATTAACTAAAATGTTTCTGATTTTCCGTTTATATTACCGATGGAAGATGTACACGTAAAACCGTTCTAATCCGGCTGAAACGTCGATATATGCAATAAAAACCGAACTTCTCCCCTTTTCAATATCCTACTCAGTATTTTAACGAGAAACAAATGGTTGATTGAGAATAAAGTATTTAAGGGTTATTTCTAATCAATTATGTGTTTGCATCATTTTTATCGTATATATAATGAATTAATACCCATAAACTGAAAAATCACAAAAACGTGGAAAAACGGCAAAATATTGCCTAATTCGATGATAATTTGTTTAAATCACATGAAGGAAAACGGGATGATAAACGTCAAAATATTGCTAAATTCGATGATTTTTCATACGAAACAAAATGCAAGAAAACTTGCTTAAAATGCAATATTATGCGAAATTCTGAGATTTGAAGGCCAACTCACATATCGTGATACTACATGAAATAGTATCGAAATGTTGGTAAAAATGAATATATCTACATGAAAAACGTGAAAAAGTCACTATTTTTTCATATTTGAGGATTTTAACTTCAAATCATATAGCGAGGTTTCGTATTATTTAGATCCAAGAAAAGACATATGACAATGTTGTTTCCAATACAAATGATAAAAACCAATGGAATTAACTAAAATGTTTCTGATTTTCCGTTTATATTACCGATGGAAGATGTACACGTAAAACCGTTCTAATCCGGCTGAAACGTCGATATATGCAATAAAAACCGAACTTCTCCCCTTTTCAATATCCTACTCAGTATTTTAACAAGAAACAAATGGTTGATTGAAAATGAAGTATTTAAGGTTATTATCTAATCAATTATGTGTTTGCATCATTTTTATCGTATATTTAAGGAATTAATAACAATAAACTGAAAATTCACAAAAACGTGGAAAAACCGCAAAATATTGCCTAATTCGATGATATTTTGTTTAAATAACGTAAAGGAAAAGGGGATGATAAACGTCAAAATATTGCTAAATTCGATGATTTTTCGTACGAAACAAAATGCAAGAAAACTTGCTTAAAATGCATTATTATGCGAAATTCTGAGATTTGAAGGCCAAATCACATATCGTGATACTACATGAAATAGTATCGAAATATTGGTAAAAATGAATATATATACGTAATACCAAACTACATGAAAAACGTGAAAAAAGTCACTATATAACCATATTTGAGGATTTTAACTTCAAATCATAGAGCGAGGTTTCGTATTATTTAGATCCAAGAAAAGATATATGACAATGTTGTTTCCAATAAAAATGATAAAAATCAATGTGTTTTCATTAGAATTAACTAAAATGTTCCTGATTTTCCGTTTATATTACCGATAGAAGATGTACACGAAAACATCTCTATTCCGGCTGAAACGTCGATATATGCAATAAAAACAGAACTTCTCCCCTTTTCAATATCTTACTCAGTATTTTAACGAGAAACAAAAAGTTGATTGAAAATGAAGTATTTAATGTTATTATCTAATCAATTATGTGTTTGCATCATTTTTATCGTATATATAATGAATTAATACTGAAAATTCACAACAACGTGGAAAAACAGCAAAATATTGCCTAATTCGATGATATTTTGTTTAATTCACATAAAGGAAAAGGGGATGATAAACGTCAAAATATTGCTAAATTCGATGATTTTTCGTACGAAACAAAATGCAAGAATATTGCTTAAAATGCAATATTATGCGAAATTCTGAGATTTGAAGGCCAAATCACATATCGTGATACTACATGAAATAGTTTCGAAATATTGGTAAAAACGAATATATTTACGTAAAATCACACTACATGAAAAACGTGCAAAAAGTCACTATTTTACCATATATGAGGATTTAAACTTCAAATCATAGTGCGAGGTTTCGTATTATTAGGTCCAAGAAAAGACATGACAATGTTGTTTCTAATAAAAATGATAAAAATCAATGTGTTTTCATTAGAATTAACTAAAATGTTCCTGATTTTCCGTTTATATTACCGATGGAAGATGTACACGAAAAACGCTCTAATCCGGCTTAAACGTCGATATATGCAATAAAAACAGAACTTCTCCCCTTTTCAATATCTTACTCAGTATTTTAACGAGAAAGAAATAGATGATTGAAAATGAAGTATTTAAATTATTATTTAATTAATTATGTGTTTGCATCATTTATATCGTATATATAATGAAATATTAACAATAAACTGAAAAATCACAAAAACGTGGAAAAACGGCAAAATATTGCCTAATTCGATGATATTTTGTTTAAATCACATAAAGGAAAAGGAGATAATAAACGTCAAAATATTGCTAAATTCGATGATTTTTCGTACGAAACAAAATGCAAGAAAACTTGCTTAAAATGCAATATTATGCGAAATTCTGAGATTTGAAGGCCAACTCACATATCGTGATACTACATGAAATAGTATCGAAATATTAGTAAAAATGAATATATTTACGTAATATCAAACTACATGAAAAACGTGAAAAAGTAACTATTTTACTATATTTGAGGATTTTAACTTCAAATCATAGAGCGAGGTTTCGTATTATTTAGATCCAAGAAAAGACATATGACAATGTTTTTTCCAATACAAATGATAAAAATCAATGGAATTAACTAAAATGTTTCTGATTTTCCGTTTATATTACCGATGGAAGATGTACACGTAAAACCGTTCTAATCCGGCTGAAACGTCGATATATGCAATAAAAACCGAACTTCTCCCCTTTTCAATATCCCTACTCAGTATTTTAACGAGAAACAAATGGTTGATTGAGAATAAAGTATTTAAGGGTTATTTCTAATCAATTATGTGTTTGCATCATTTTTATCGTATATATAATGAATTAATACCCATAAACTGAAAAATCACAAAAACGTGGAAAAACGGCAAAATATTGCCTAATTCGATGATAATTTGTTTAAATCACATGAAGGAAAACGGGATGATAAACGTCAAAATATTGCTAAATTCGATGATTTTTCATACGAAACAAAATGCAAGAAAACTTGCTTAAAATGCAATATTATGCGAAATTCTGAGATTTGAAGGCCAACTCACATATCGTGATACTACATGAAATAGTATCGAAATGTTGGTAAAAATGAATATATCTACATGAAAAACGTGAAAAAGTCACTATTTTTTCATATTTGAGGATTTTAACTTCAAATCATATAGCGAGGTTTCGTATTATTTAGATCCAAGAAAAGACATATGACAATGTTGTTTCCAATACAAATGATAAAAACCAATGGAATTAACTAAAATGTTTCTGATTTTCCGTTTATATTACCGATGGAAGATGTACACGTAAAACCGTTCTAATCCGGCTGAAACGTCGATATATGCAATAAAAACCGAACTTCTCCCCTTTTCAATATCCTACTCAGTATTTTAACAAGAAACAAATGGTTGATTGAAAATGAAGTATTTAAGGTTATTATCTAATCAATTATGTGTTTGCATCATTTTTATCGTATATTTAAGGAATTAATAACAATAAACTGAAAATTCACAAAAACGTGGAAAAACCGCAAAATATTGCCTAATTCGATGATATTTTGTTTAAATAACGTAAAGGAAAAGGGGATGATAAACGTCAAAATATTGCTAAATTCGATGATTTTTCGTACGAAACAAAATGCAAGAAAACTTGCTTAAAATGCATTATTATGCGAAATTCTGAGATTTGAAGGCCAAATCACATATCGTGATACTACATGAAATAGTATCGAAATATTGGTAAAAATGAATATATATACGTAATATCAAACTACATGAAAAACGTGAAAAAAGTCACTATATAACCATATTTGAGGATTTTAACTTCAAATCATAGAGCGAGGTTTCGTATTATTTAGATCCAAGAAAAGATATATGACAATGTTGTTTCCAATAAAAATGATAAAAATCAATGTGTTTTCATTAGAATTAACTAAAATGTTCCTGATTTTCCGTTTATATTACCGATAGAAGATGTACACGAAAACATCTCTATTCCGGCTGAAACGTCGATATATGCAATAAAAACAGAACTTCTCCCCTTTTCAATATCTTACTCAGTATTTTAACGAGAAACAAAAAGTTGATTGAAAATGAAGTATTTAATGTTATTATCTAATCAATTATGTGTTTGCATCATTTTTATCGTATATATAATGAATTAATACTGAAAATTCACAACAACGTGGAAAAACAGCAAAATATTGCCTAATTCGATGATATTTTGTTTAATTCACATAAAGGAAAAGGGGATGATAAACGTCAAAATATTGCTAAATTCGATGATTTTTCGTACGAAACAAAATGCAAGAATATTGCTTAAAATGCAATATTATGCGAAATTCTGAGATTTGAAGGCCAAATCACATATCGTGATACTACATGAAATAGTTTCGAAATATTGGTAAAAACGAATATATTTACGTAAAATCACACTACATGAAAAACGTGCAAAAAGTCACTATTTTACCATATATGAGGATTTAAACTTCAAATCATAGTGCGAGGTTTCGTATTATTAGGTCCAAGAAAAGACATGACAATGTTGTTTCTAATAAAAATGATAAAAATCAATGTGTTTTCATTAGAATTAACTAAAATGTTCCTGATTTTCCGTTTATATTACCGATGGAAGATGTACACGAAAAACGCTCTAATCCGGCTTAAACGTCGATATATGCAATAAAAACAGAACTTCTCCCCTTTTCAATATCTTACTCAGTATTTTAACGAGAAAGAAATAGATGATTGAAAATGAAGTATTTAAATTATTATTTAATTAATTATGTGTTTGCATCATTTATATCGTATATATAATGAAATATTAACAATAAACTGAAAAATCACAAAAACGTGGAAAAACGGCAAAATATTGCCTAATTCGATGATATTTTGTTTAAATCACATAAAGGAAAAGGAGATAATAAACGTCAAAATATTGCTAAATTCGATGATTTTTCGTACGAAACAAAATGCAAGAAAACTTGCTTAAAATGCAATATTATGCGAAATTCTGAGATTTGAAGGCCAATTCACATATCGTGATACTACATGAAATAGTATCGAAATATTAGTAAAAATGAATATATTTACGTAATATCAAACTACATGAAAAACGTGAAAAAGTAACTATTTTACTATATTTGAGGATTTTAACTTCAAATCATAGAGCGAGGTTTCGTATTATTTAGATCCAAGAAAAGACATATGACAATGTTTTTTCCAATACAAATGATAAAAATCAATGGAATTAACTAAAATGTTTCTGATTTTCCGTTTATATTACCGATGGAAGATGTACACGTAAAACCGTTCTAATCCGGCTGAAACGTCGATATATGCAATAAAAACCGAACTTCTCCCCTTTTCAATATCCTACTCAGTATTTTAACGAGAAACAAATGGTTGATTGAGAATAAAGTATTTAAGGGTTATTTCTAATCAATTATGTGTTTGCATCATTTTTATCGTATATATAATGAATTAATACCCATAAACTGAAAAATCACAAAAACGTGGAAAAACGGCAAAATATTGCCTAATTCGATGATAATTTGTTTAAATCACATGAAGGAAAACGGGATGATAAACGTCAAAATATTGCTAAATTCGATGATTTTTCATACGAAACAAAATGCAAGAAAACTTGCTTAAAATGCAATATTATGCGAAATTCTGAGATTTGAAGGCCAACTCACATATCGTGATACTACATGAAATAGTATCGAAATGTTGGTAAAAATGAATATATCTACATGAAAAACGTGAAAAAGTCACTATTTTTTCATATTTGAGGATTTTAACTTCAAATCATATAGCGAGGTTTCGTATTATTTAGATCCAAGAAAAGACATATGACAATGTTGTTTCCAATACAAATGATAAAAACCAATGGAATTAACTAAAATGTTTCTGATTTTCCGTTTATATTACCGATGGAAGATGTACACGTAAAACCGTTCTAATCCGGCTGAAACGTCGATATATGCAATAAAAACCGAACTTCTCCCCTTTTCAATATCCTACTCAGTATTTTAACAAGAAACAAATGGTTGATTGAAAATGAAGTATTTAAGGTTATTATCTAATCAATTATGTGTTTGCATCATTTTTATCGTATATTTAAGGAATTAATAACAATAAACTGAAAATTCACAAAAACGTGGAAAAACCGCAAAATATTGCCTAATTCGATGATATTTTGTTTAAATAACGTAAAGGAAAAGGGAGATGAATAAACGTCAAAATATTGCTAAATTCGATGATTTTTCGTACGAAACAAAATGCAAGAAAACTTGCTTAAAATGCATTATTATGCGAAATTCTGAGATTTGAAGGCCAAATCACATATCGTGATACTACATGAAATAGTATCGAAATATTGGTAAAAATGAATATATATACGTAATATCAAACTACATGAAAAACGTGAAAAAAGTCACTATATAACCATATTTGAGGATTTTAACTTCAAATCATAGAGCGAGGTTTCGTATTATTTAGATCCAAGAAAAGATATATGACAATGTTGTTTCCAATAAAAATGATAAAAATCAATGTGTTTTCATTAGAATTAACTAAAATGTTCCTGATTTTCCGTTTATATTACCGATAGAAGATGTACACGAAAACATCTCTATTCCGGCTGAAACGTCGATATATGCAATAAAAACAGAACTTCTCCCCTTTTCAATATCTTACTCAGTATTTTAACGAGAAACAAAAAGTTGATTGAAAATGAAGTATTTAATGTTATTATCTAATCAATTATGTGTTTGCATCATTTTTATCGTATATATAATGAATTAATACTGAAAATTCACAACAACGTGGAAAAACAGCAAAATATTGCCTAATTCGATGATATTTTGTTTAATTCACATAAAGGAAAAGGGGATGATAAACGTCAAAATATTGCTAAATTCGATGATTTTTCGTACGAAACAAAATGCAAGAATATTGCTTAAAATGCAATATTATGCGAAATTCTGAGATTTGAAGGCCAAATCACATATCGTGATACTACATGAAATAGTTTCGAAATATTGGTAAAAACGAATATATTTACGTAAAATCACACTACATGAAAAACGTGCAAAAAGTCACTATTTTACCATATATGAGGATTTAAACTTCAAATCATAGTGCGAGGTTTCGTATTATTAGGTCCAAGAAAAGACATGACAATGTTGTTTCTAATAAAAATGATAAAAATCAATGTGTTTTCATTAGAATTAACTAAAATGTTCCTGATTTTCCGTTTATATTACCGATGGAAGATGTACACGAAAAACGCTCTAATCCGGCTTAAACGTCGATATATGCAATAAAAACAGAACTTCTCCCCTTTTCAATATCTTACTCAGTATTTTAACGAGAAAGAAATAGATGATTGAAAATGAAGTATTTAAATTATTATTTAATTAATTATGTGTTTGCATCATTTATATCGTATATATAATGAAATATTAACAATAAACTGAAAAATCACAAAAACGTGGAAAAACGGCAAAATATTGCCTAATTCGATGATATTTTGTTTAAATCACATAAAGGAAAAGGAGATAATAAACGTCAAAATATTGCTAAATTCGATGATTTTTCGTACGAAACAAAATGCAAGAAAACTTGCTTAAAATGCAATATTATGCGAAATTCTGAGATTTGAAGGCCAATTCACATATCGTGATACTACATGAAATAGTATCGAAATATTAGTAAAAATGAATATATTTACGTAATATCAAACTACATGAAAAACGTGAAAAAGTAACTATTTTACTATATTTGAGGATTTTAACTTCAAATCATAGAGCGAGGTTTCGTATTATTTAGATCCAAGAAAAGACATATGACAATGTTTTTTCCAATACAAATGATAAAAATCAATGGAATTAACTAAAATGTTTCTGATTTTCCGTTTATATTACCGATGGAAGATGTACACGTAAAACCGTTCTAATCCGGCTGAAACGTCGATATATGCAATAAAAACCGAACTTCTCCCCTTTTCAATATCCTACTCAGTATTTTAACGAGAAACAAATGGTTGATTGAGAATAAAGTATTTAAGGGTTATTTCTAATCAATTATGTGTTTGCATCATTTTTATCGTATATATAATGAATTAATACCCATAAACTGAAAAATCACAAAAACGTGGAAAAACGGCAAAATATTGCCTAATTCGATGATAATTTGTTTAAATCACATGAAGGTAAAACGGGATGATAAACGTCAAAATATTGCTAAATTCGATGATTTTTCATACGAAACAAAATGCAAGAAAACTTGCTTAAAATGCAATATTATGCGAAATTCTGAGATTTGAAGGCCAACTCACATATCGTGATACTACATGAAATAGTATCGAAATGTTGGTAAAAATGAATATATCTACATGAAAAACGTGAAAAAGTCACTATTTTTTCATATTTGAGGATTTTAACTTCAAATCATATAGCGAGGTTTCGTATTATTTAGATCCAAGAAAAGACATATGACAATGTTGTTTCCAATACAAATGATAAAAACCAATGGAATTAACTAAAATGTTTCTGATTTTCCGTTTATATTACCGATGGAAGATGTACACGTAAAACCGTTCTAATCCGGCTGAAACGTCGATATATGCAATAAAAACCGAACTTCTCCCCTTTTCAATATCCTACTCAGTATTTTAACAAGAAACAAATGGTTGATTGAAAATGAAGTATTTAAGGTTATTATCTAATCAATTATGTGTTTGCATCATTTTTATCGTATATTTAAGGAATTAATAACAATAAACTGAAAATTCACAAAAACGTGGAAAAACCGCAAAATATTGCCTAATTCGATGATATTTTGTTTAAATAACGTAAAGGAAAAGGGGATGATAAACGTCAAAATATTGCTAAATTCGATGATTTTTCGTACGAAACAAAATGCAAGAAAACTTGCTTAAAATGCATTATTATGCGAAATTCTGAGATTTGAAGGCCAAATCACATATCGTGATACTACATGAAATAGTATCGAAATATTGGTAAAAATGAATATATATACGTAATACCAAACTACATGAAAAACGTGAAAAAAGTCACTATATAACCATATTTGAGGATTTTAACTTCAAATCATAGAGCGAGGTTTCGTATTATTTAGATCCAAGAAAAGATATATGACAATGTTGTTTCCAATAAAAATGATAAAAATCAATGTGTTTTCATTAGAATTAACTAAAATGTTCCTGATTTTCCGTTTATATTACCGATAGAAGATGTACACGAAAACATCTCTATTCCGGCTGAAACGTCGATATATGCAATAAAAACAGAACTTCTCCCCTTTTCAATATCTTACTCAGTATTTTAACGAGAAACAAAAAGTTGATTGAAAATGAAGTAATGAAATGTTATTATCTAATCAATTATGTGTTTGCATCATTTTTATCGTATATATAATGAATTAATACTGAAAATTCACAACAACGTGGAAAAACAGCAAAATATTGCCTAATTCGATGATATTTTGTTTAATTCACATAAAGGAAAAGGGGATGATAAACGTCAAAATATTGCTAAATTCGATGATTTTTCGTACGAAACAAAATGCAAGAATATTGCTTAAAATGCAATATTATGCGAAATTCTGAGATTTGAAGGCCAAATCACATATCGTGATACTACATGAAATAGTTTCGAAATATTGGTAAAAACGAATATATTTACGTAAAATCACACTACATGAAAAACGTGCAAAAAGTCACTATTTTACCATATATGAGGATTTAAACTTCAAATCATAGTGCGAGGTTTCGTATTATTAGGTCCAAGAAAAGACATGACAATGTTGTTTCTAATAAAAATGATAAAAATCAATGTGTTTTCATTAGAATTAACTAAAATGTTCCTGATTTTCCGTTTATATTACCGATGGAAGATGTACACGAAAAACGCTCTAATCCGGCTTAAACGTCGATATATGCAATAAAAACAGAACTTCTCCCCTTTTCAATATCTTACTCAGTATTTTAACGAGAAAGAAATAGATGATTGAAAATGAAGTATTTAAATTATTATTTAATTAATTATGTGTTTGCATCATTTATATCGTATATATAATGAAATATTAACAATAAACTGAAAAATCACAAAAACGTGGAAAAACGGCAAAATATTGCCTAATTCGATGATATTTTGTTTAAATCACATAAAGGAAAAGGAGATAATAAACGTCAAAATATTGCTAAATTCGATGATTTTTCGTACGAAACAAAATGCAAGAAAACTTGCTTAAAATGCAATATTATGCGAAATTCTGAGATTTGAAGGCCAACTCACATATCGTGATACTACATGAAATAGTATCGAAATATTAGTAAAAATGAATATATTTACGTAATATCAAACTACATGAAAAACGTGAAAAAGTAACTATTTTACTATATTTGAGGATTTTAACTTCAAATCATAGAGCGAGGTTTCGTATTATTTAGATCCAAGAAAAGACATATGACAATGTTTTTTCCAATACAAATGATAAAAATCAATGGAATTAACTAAAATGTTTCTGATTTTCCGTTTATATTACCGATGGAAGATGTACACGTAAAACCGTTCTAATCCGGCTGAAACGTCGATATATGCAATAAAAACCGAACTTCTCCCCTTTTCAATATCCTACTCAGTATTTTAACGAGAAACAAATGGTTGATTGAGAATAAAGTATTTAAGGGTTATTTCTAATCAATTATGTGTTTGCATCATTTTTATCGTATATATAATGAATTAATACCCATAAACTGAAAAATCACAAAAACGTGGAAAAACGGCAAAATATTGCCTAATTCGATGATAATTTGTTTAAATCACATGAAGGAAAACGGGATGATAAACGTCAAAATATTGCTAAATTCGATGATTTTTCATACGAAACAAAATGCAAGAAAACTTGCTTAAAATGCAATATTATGCGAAATTCTGAGATTTGAAGGCCAACTCACATATCGTGATACTACATGAAATAGTATCGAAATGTTGGTAAAAATGAATATATCTACATGAAAAACGTGAAAAAGTCACTATTTTTTCATATTTGAGGATTTTAACTTCAAATCATATAGCGAGGTTTCGTATTATTTAGATCCAAGAAAAGACATATGACAATGTTGTTTCCAATACAAATGATAAAAACCAATGGAATTAACTAAAATGTTTCTGATTTTCCGTTTATATTACCGATGGAAGATGTACACGTAAAACCGTTCTAATCCGGCTGAAACGTCGATATATGCAATAAAAACCGAACTTCTCCCCTTTTCAATATCCTACTCAGTATTTTAACAAGAAACAAATGGTTGATTGAAAATGAAGTATTTAAGGTTATTATCTAATCAATTATGTGTTTGCATCATTTTTATCGTATATTTAAGGAATTAATAACAATAAACTGAAAATTCACAAAAACGTGGAAAAACCGCAAAATATTGCCTAATTCGATGATATTTTGTTTAAATAACGTAAAGGAAAAGGGGATGATAAACGTCAAAATATTGCTAAATTCGATGATTTTTCGTACGAAACAAAATGCAAGAAAACTTGCTTAAAATGCATTATTATGCGAAATTCTGAGATTTGAAGGCCAAATCACATATCGTGATACTACATGAAATAGTATCGAAATATTGGTAAAAATGAATATATATACGTAATACCAAACTACATGAAAAACGTGAAAAAAGTCACTATATAACCATATTTGAGGATTTTAACTTCAAATCATAGAGCGAGGTTTCGTATTATTTAGATCCAAGAAAAGATATATGACAATGTTGTTTCCAATAAAAATGATAAAAATCAATGTGTTTTCATTAGAATTAACTAAAATGTTCCTGATTTTCCGTTTATATTACCGATTGAAGATGTACACGAAAACATCTCTATTCCGGCTGAAACGTCGATATATGCAATAAAAACAGAACTTCTCCCCTTTTCAATATCTTACTCAGTATTTTAACGAGAAACAAAAAGTTGATTGAAAATGAAGTATTTAATGTTATTATCTAATCAATTATGTGTTTGCATCATTTTTATCGTATATATAATGAATTAATACTGAAAATTCACAACAACGTGGAAAAACAGCAAAATATTGCCTAATTCGATGATATTTTGTTTAATTCACATAAAGGAAAAGGGGATGATAAACGTCAAAATATTGCTAAATTCGATGATTTTTCGTACGAAACAAAATGCAAGAATATTGCTTAAAATGCAATATTATGCGAAATTCTGAGATTTGAAGGCCAAATCACATATCGTGATACTACATGAAATAGTTTCGAAATATTGGTAAAAACGAATATATTTACGTAAAATCACACTACATGAAAAACGTGCAAAAAGTCACTATTTTACCATATATGAGGATTTAAACTTCAAATCATAGTGCGAGGTTTCGTATTATTAGGTCCAAGAAAAGACATGACAATGTTGTTTCTAATAAAAATGATAAAAATCAATGTGTTTTCATTAGAATTAACTAAAATGTTCCTGATTTTCCGTTTATATTACCGATGGAAGATGTACACGAAAAACGCTCTAATCCGGCTTAAACGTCGATATATGCAATAAAAACAGAACTTCTCCCCTTTTCAATATCTTACTCAGTATTTTAACGAGAAAGAAATAGATGATTGAAAATGAAGTATTTAAATTATTATTTAATTAATTATGTGTTTGCATCATTTATATCGTATATATAATGAAATATTAACAATAAACTGAAAAATCACAAAAACGTGGAAAAACGGCAAAATATTGCCTAATTCGATAATATTTTGTTTAAATCACATAAAGGGAGAGGAGATGATAAACGTCAAAATATTGCTAAATTCGATGATTTTTCGTACGAAACAAAATGCAAGAAAACATGCTTAAAATGAAATATTATGCGACATTCTGAAATTTGAAGGCCGAATCACTTATTGTGATACTACATGAAATAGTATCGAAATATTGGTAAAAATGAATATATTTACGTAATATCAAACTAAATGATTAACGTGAAAAAGTCACTATTTTACCATATATGAGGATTTTAACTTCAAATAATGGAGCGAGGTTTCGTATTATTTAGATCCAAGAAAAGACATATGAGAATGGTGTTTCCAATACAAATGATAAAAAACAATGTGTTTTCATTAGAATTAACTAAAATGTTCTTGATTTTCCGTTTATATTACCGATGGAAGATGTACACGTAAAACCGTTCTAATCCGGCTGAAACGTCGATATATGCAATAAAAACCGAACTTCTCCAATTTTCAATATCTTACTCAGTATTTTAACGAGAAACAAATAGATGATTGAAAATAAAGTACTTAAGGTTATTATCTAATCAATTTAGTGTTTGCATCATTTTTATCGTATATTTAATGAATTTATACCCATAGACTGAAAATTCACAAAAACGTGGAAAAACGGCAAAATATTGCCTAATTCGATGATATTTTGTTTAAATCACATAACGGAAAAGGAGATAATAAACGTCAAAATATTGCTAAATTCGATGATTTTTCGTATGAAACAAAATGCAAGAATATTGCTTAAAATGCAATATTATGCGAAATTCTGAGATTTGAAGGCCAAATCACATATCGTGATACTACATGAAATAGTATCGAAATATTGGTAAAAATGAATGTATTTACGTAATATCAAACTACATGAAAAACGTGAAAAATCACTATTTACCAATATTTGAGGATTTTAACTTCAAATCATAGAGCGAGGTTTCATATTATTTAGATCCAAGAAAAGACATATGACAATGTTGTTTCCAATACAAATGATAAAAACCAAACGAATTAACTAATATGTTCCTGATTTTCCGTTTATATTACCGATGGAAGATGTACACGTGAAACCGCTCTAATCCGGCTGAAACGTCGATATATGCAATAAAAACAGAACATCTCCCCTTTTCAATATTCTACTCAGTATTTTAACGAGAAACAAATGGTTGATTAAAAATAAAGTATTTAAGGGTTATTTCTAATCAATTATGTGTTTGCATCATTTTTATCGTATATATAATGAATTAATAACAATAAACTGAAAATTAACAAAAACGTGGAAAAACGGCAAAATATTGCCTAATTCGATGATATTAGGTTTAAATAACATAAAGGAAAAGGGGATGATAAACGTCAAAATATTGCTAAATTCGATGATTTTTAGTACGAAACAAAATGCAAGAAAACTTGCTTAAAATGCATTATTATGCGAAATTCTGAGATTTGAAGGCCAAATCACACATCGTGATACTACATGAAATAGTATCGAAATATTGGTAAAAATGAATATATTTACGTAATATCAAACTACATGATTAACGTGAAAAAGTCACAATTTTACCAAATTTGAGGATTTTAACTTCAAATCATATAGCGAGGTTTCGTATTATTTAGATCCAATAAAAGACATATGACAATGTTGTTTCCAATACAAATGATAAAAAACAATGTGTTTTCATTAGAATTAACTAAAATGTTCTTGATTTTCCGTTTATATTACCGATGGAAGATGTACACGTAAAACCGCTTTAATCCGGCTAAAACGTCGATATATGCAATAAAATGCGAACATCTCCCCTTTTCAATATCTTACTGAGTACTTTAACGAGAAAGAAATAGATGATTGAAAATGAAGTATTTAAGGTTATTATCTAATTAATTATGTGTTTGCATCATTTATATCGTATATTTAATGAATTATTAACAATAAACTGAAAATTCACAAAAACGTGAAAAAACGGCAAAATATTGCCTAATTCGGTGATATTTTGTTTAAATCACATAAAGGGAGAGGAGATGATAAACGTCAAAATATTGCTAAATTCGATGATTTTTCGTACGAAACAAAATGCAAGAAAACAAGCTTAAAATGCATTATTATGCGAAATTCTGAGATTTGAAGGCCAAATCACAGATCGTGATACTACATGAAATAGTATCGAAATATTGGTAAAAATGAATATATATACGTAATATCAAACTACATGAAAAACGTGAAAAAAGTCACTATATTTGAGGATTTTAACTTCAAATCATAGATCGAGGTTTCGTATTATTTAGATCAATGAAAAGACATATGACAATGTTGTTTCCAATAAAAATGATAAAAATCAATGTGTTTTCATTAGAATTAACTAAAATGTTCCTGATTTTCCGTTTATATTACCGATGGAAGATGTGCACGAAAACATCTCTATTCCGGCTGAAACGTCGATATATGCAATAAAAACAGAACTTCTCCCCTTTTTAATATCTTACTCAGTATTTTAACGAGAAACAAATAGTTGATTGAAAATGAAGTATAAAAGGTTATTATCTAATCAATTATGTGTTTGCATCATTTTTATCGTATATATAATGAATTAATACCCATAAACTGAAAAATCACATAAACGTGGAAAAACGGCAAAATATTGCCTAATTCGATGATATTTTGTTTAATTCACATAAAGGAAAAGGGGATGATAAACGTCAAAATATTGCTAAATTCGATGATTTTTGGTACGAAACAAAATGCAAGAAAACTTGCTTAAAATGCATTATTATGCGAAATTCTGAGATTTGAAGGCCAAATCACTTATTGTGATACTACATGAAATAGTATCGAAATATTGGTAAAAATGAATGTATTTACGTAATATCAAACTACATGAAAAACGTGAAAAAATCACTATTTACCAATATTTGATGATTTTAACTTCAAATCATAGAGCGAGGTTTCATATTATTTAGATCCAAGAAAAGACATATGACAATGTTGTTTCCAATACAAATGATAAAAACCAAACGAATTAACTAATATGTTCCTGATTTTCCGTTTATATTACCGATGGAAGATGTACACGTAAAACCGCTCTAATCCGGCTGAAACGTCGATATATGCAATAAAAACCGAACATCTCCCCTTTTCAATATCCTACTCAGTATTTTAACGAGAAACAAATGGTTGATTGAAAATAAAGTATTTAAGGGTTATTTCTAATCAATTATGTGTTTGCATCATTTTTATCGTATATATAATGAATTATTAACAATAAACTGAAATTTCACAAAAACGTGGAAAAACGGCAAAATATTGCCTAATTCGATGATATTTTGTTTAAATAACATAAAGGAAAAAGGGATGATAAACGTCAAAATATTGCTAAATTCGATGATTTTAGGTACGAAACAAAATGCAAGAAAACTTGCTTAAAATGCATTATTATGCGAAATTCTGAGTTTTGAAGGCCAAATCACACATCGTGATACTACATGAAATAGTATCGAAATATTGGTAAAAAATGAATATATTTACGTAATATCAAACTACATGATTAACGTGAAAAAGTCACAATTTTACCAAATTTGAGGATTTTAACTTCAAATCATATAGCGAGGTTTCGTATTATTTAGATCCAATAAAAGACATATGACAATGTTGTTTCCAATACAAATGATAAAAAATAATGTATTTTCATTAGAATTAACTAAAATGTTCTTGATTTTTCGTTTATATTACCGATGGAAGATGTACACGTAAAACCGCTTTAATTCGGCTAAAACGTCGATATATGCAATAAAATGCGAACCTTCTCCCCCTTTTCAATATCTTACTGAGTATGTTAACGAGAAACAAATAGATGATTGAAAATGTAGTATTTAGGGTTATTATCTAATCAATTATGTGTTTGCATTATTTTTATCGTATATATAATGAATTAATAACAATAAACAGAAAATTCACAAAAACGTGGAAAAACGGCAAAATATTGCCTAATTCGATGATAATTTGTTTAAATCACATAAAGGAAAAGGGGATGATAAACGTCAAAATATTACTAAATTCGATGATTTTTCGTACGAAACAAAATGCAAGAAAACTTGCTTAAAATGCAATATTTTACGAAATTCTGAGATTTGAAGGCCAAATCACATATCGTGATACTACATGAAATAGTATCGAAATATTGGTAAAAATTAATATACTTACGTAATATCAAACTACATGAAAAACGTGAAAAATGCACTTTTTAACCATATTTGAGGATTTTAACTTCAAATCATAGAGCGAGGTTTCGTATTATTTAGATCCAAGAAAAGACATATGACAATGTTGTTTCCAATATAAATGATAAAAAACAATGGAATTAACTAAAATATTTCTGATTTTCCGTTTATATTACCGATGGAAGATGTACACGTAAAACCGTTCTAATCCGGCTGAAACGTCGATATATGCAATAAAAACCGAACTTCTCCCCTTTTCAATATCCTACTCACTATTTTAATAAGAAACAAATGGTTGATTGAAAATGAAGTATTTAAGGTTATTATCTAATCAATTATGTGTTTGCATCATTTTTATCGTATATATAATGAATTAATAACAATAAACTGAAAATTCACAAAAACGTAGAAAAACGCCAAAATATTGCGTTATTCGATGATATTTTGTTTAAATAACATAAAGGAAAAAGGGATGATAAACGTCCAAATATTGCTAAATTCGATGATTTTTCGTACGAAACAAAATGCAAGAAAACTTGCTTAAAATGCAATATTATGCGAAATTCTGAGATTTGAAGGCCAACTCACATATCGTGATACTACATGAAATAGTATCGAAATGTTGGTAAAAATGAATATATCTACATGAAAAACGTGAAAAAGTCACTATTTTTTCATATTTGAGGATTTTAACTTCAAATCATATAGCGAGGTTTCGTATTATTTAGATCCAAGAAAAGACATATGACAATGTTGTTTCCAATACAAATGATAAAAACCAATGGAATTAACTAAAATGTTTCTGATTTTCCGTTTATATTACCGATGGAAGATGTACACGTAAAACCGTTCTAATCCGGCTGAAACGTCGATATATGCAATAAAAACCGAACTTCTCCCCTTTTCAATATCCTACTCAGTATTTTAACAAGAAACAAATGGTTGATTGAAAATGAAGTATTTAAGGTTATTATCTAATCAATTATGTGTTTGCATCATTTTTATCGTATATTTAAGGAATTAATAACAATAAACTGAAAATTCACAAAAACGTGGAAAAACTGCAAAATATTGCCTAATTCGATGATATTTTGTTTAAATAACGTAAAGGAAAAGGGGATGATAAACGTCAAAATATTGCTTAATTCGATGATTTTTCGTACGAAACAAAATGCAAGAAAACTTGCTTAAAATGCATTATTATGCGAAATTCTGAGATTTGAAGGCCAAATCATATATCGTGACACTACATGAAATAGTATCGAAATATTGGTAAAAATGAATATATATACGTAATATCAAACTATATGAAAAACGTGAAAAAGTCACTATATAACCATATTTAAGGATTTTAACTTCAAATCATAGAGTGAGGTTTCGTATTATTTAGATCCAAGAAAAGACATATGACAATGTTGTTTCCAATAAAAATGATAAAAATCAATGTGTTTTCATTAGAATTAACTAAAATGTTCCTGATTTTCCGTTTATATTACCGATGGAAGATGTACACGAAAACATCTCTATTCCGGCTGAAACGTCGATATATGCAATAAAAACAGAACTTCTCCCCTTTTCAATATCTTACTCAGTATTTTAACGAGAAACAAATAGTTGATTGAAAATGAAGTATTTAATGTTATTATCTAATCAATTATGTGTTTGCATCATTTTTATCGTATATATAATGAATTAATACTGAAAATTCACAAAAACGTGGAAAAACAGCAAAATATTGCCTAATTCGATGATATTTTGTTTATTTCACATAAAGGAAAAGGGTATGATAAACGTCAAAATATTGCTATATTCTATGATTTTTCGTACGAAACAAAATGCAAGAAAACTTGCTTAAAATGCAATATTATGCGAGATTCTGAGATTTGAAGGCCAAATCACATATTGTGATACTAAATGAAATAGTATCGAAATATTGGTAAAAATGAATATATTTACGTAATATCAAACTAAATGATTAACGTGAAAAAGTCACTATTTTACCATATTTGAGGATTTTAACTTCAAATCATAGAGCGAGGTTTCGTATTATTTAGATCCAAGAAAAGACATGAGAATGGTGTTTCCAATACAAATGATAAAAACAATGTGTTTTCATTAGAATTAACTAAAATGTTCTTGATTTTTCGTTTATATTACCGATGGAAGATGTTCACGTAAAACTGCTCTAATCCGGCTGAAACGTCGATATACGCAATAAAAACCGAACTTCTCCAATTTACAATCTCTTACTCAGTATTTTAAGGAGAAACAAATAGATGATTGAAAATGAAGTATTTAAGGTTATTATCTAATCAATTATGTGTTTGCATCATTTTTATCGTATATTTAATAAATTTATACCCATTGACTGAAAATTCACAAAAACGTGGAAAAACGGCAACATATTGCCTAATTCGATGATATTTTGTTTAAATCACATATAGGAAAAGGAGATAATAAACGTCAAAATATTGCTAAATTCGATGATTTTTCGTACGAAACAAAATGCAAGAAAACTTGCTTAAAATGCAATATTATGCGAAATTCTGAGATTTGAAGGCCAACTCACATATCGTGATACTACATGAAATAGTATCGAAATATTGGTAAAAATGAATATATTTACGTAATATCAAACTACATGAAAAACGTGAAAGAAGTCACTATTTTACCATATTTGAGGATTTTAACTTCAAATCATAGAGCGAGGTTTCGTATTATTTAGATCCAAGAAAATACATATGACAATGTTGTTTCCAATACAAATGATAAAAAACAGAGTGTTTTCATTAGAATTAACTAAAATAGTTCCTTGATTTTCCGTTTATATTACAGATGGAAGATGTACACGTAAAACCGCTCTTATCCGGCTGAAACGTCGATATATGCAATAAAAACAGAACTTCTCCCCTTTTCAATATCCTTACTCAGTATTTTAACGAGAAACAAATAGATTGATTGAAAATGAAGTATTTAAGGTTATTATCTAATCAATTATGTGTTTGCATCATTTTTATCGTATATTTAATGAATTAATAACAATAAACTGAAAATTCACAAAAACGTAGGAAAAACGGCAAAATATTGCCTAATTCGATGATATTTTGTTTAAATCACATAAAGGAAAAGGGGATGATAAACGTCAAAATATTGCTAAATTCGATGATTTTTCGTACGAAACGAAATGCAAGAAAACTTGCTTAAAATGCAATATTATGCGAAACTTCTGAGATTTGAAGGCCAAATCACATATCGTGATACTACATGAAATAGTATCGAAATATTGGTAAAAATGAATATATATACGTAATATCAAACTAACGTGAAAAAAGTCACTATTACATATTTGAGGATTTTAACTTCAAATCATAGATCGAGGTTTCGTATTATTTAGATCCAATAAAAGACATATGACAATGTTGTTTCCAATACAAATGATAAAAAATAATGTATTTTCATTAGAATTAACTAAAATGTTCTTGATTTTTCCGTTTATATTACCGATGTAAGATGTACACGTAAAACCGCTTTAATTCGGCTAAAACGTCGATATATGCAATAAAGTGCGAGCCTTCTCCCCTTTTCAATATCTTACTGAGTATTTTAACGAGAAACAAATAGATGATTGAAAATGTAGTATTTAGGGTTATTATCTAATCAATTATGTGTTTGCATTATTTTTATCGTATATATAATGAATTAATAACAATAAACATGAAAATTCACAAAAACGTGGAAAAACGGCAAAATATTGCCTAATTCGATGATAATTTTGTTTAAATCACATAAAGGAAAAGGGGATGATAAACGTCAAAATATTACTAAATTCGATGATTTTTCGTACGAAACAAAATGCAAGAAAACTTGCTTAAAATGCAATATTTTACGAAATTCTGTGATTTGAAGGCCAAATCACATATCGTGATACTACATGAAATAGTATCGAAATATTGGTAAAAATGAATATACTTACGTAATATCAAACTACATGAAAAACGTGAAAAAAGTAACTTTTTAACCATATTTGAGGATTTTAACTTCAAATCATAGAGCGAGGTTTCGTATTATTTAGATCCAAGAAAAGACATATGACAATGTTGTTTCCAATACAAATGATAAAAACCAATGGAATTAACTAAAATATTTCTGATTTTCCGTTTATATTACCGATGGAAGATGTACACGTAAAACCGTTCTAATCCGGCTGAAACGTCGATATATGCAATAAAAACCGAACTTCTCCCCTTTTCAATATCCTACTCACTATTTTAACAAGAAACAAATGGTTGATTGAAAATGAAGTATTTAAGGTTATTATCTAATCAATTATGTGTTTGCATCATTTTTATTGTATATTTAATGAATTAATAACAATAAACTGAAAATTCACAAAAACGTGGAAAAACGGAAAAATATTGCCTAATTCGATGATAATTTGTTTAAATCACATAAAGGAAAAGGGGATGATAAACGTCAAAATATTGCTAAATTCGATGATTTTTCGTACTAAATAAAATGCAAGAAAACTTGCTTAAAATGCATTATTATGCGAAATTCTGAGATTTGAAGGCCAAATCATATATCGTGACACTACATGAAATAGTATCGAAATATTGGTAAAAATGAATATATATAAGTAATATCAAACTATATGAAAAACGTGAAAAAAGTCACTATATAACCATATTTAAGGATTTTAACTTCAAATCATAGAGCGAGGTTTCGTATTATTTAGATCCAAGAAAAGACATATGAAAATGTTGTTTCCAATAAAAATGATAAAAATCAATGTGTTTTCATTAGAATTAACTAAAATGTTCCTGATTTTCCGTTTATATTACCGATGGAAGATGTACACGAAAACATCTCTGTTCCGGCTGAAACGTTGATATATGCAATAAAAACAGAACTTCTCCCCTTTTCAATATCTTACTCAGTATTTTAACGAGAAACAAATAGTTGATTGAAAATGAAGTATTTAATGTTATTATCTAATCAATTATGTGTTTGCATTATTTTTATCGTATATATAATGAATTATTAACAATAAACTGAAAATTCACAAAAACGTGGAAAAACGGAAAAATATTGCCTAATTCGATGATAATTTGTTTAAATCACATAAAGGAAAAGGGGATGATAAACGTCAAAATATTGCTTAATTCGATGATTTTTCGTACGAAACAAAATGCAAGAAAACTTGCTTAAAATGCAATATTTTGCGAAATTCTGAGATTTGAAGGCCAAATCACATATCGTGATACTACATGAAATAGTATCGAAATATTGGTAAAAATGAATGTATTTACGTAATATCAAACTACATTAAAAACGTGAAAAAATCACTATTTACCAATATTTGAGGATTTTAACTTCAAATCATAGAGCGAGGTTTCGTATTATTTAGATCCAAGAAAAGACATATGAGAATGTTGTTTCCAATACAAATGATAAAAACCAATGGAATTAACTAAAATGTTCCTGATTATCCGTTTATATTACCGATGGAAGATGTACACGTAAAACCACTGAAACGTCGATATATGCAATAAAAACCGACCATCTCCCCTTTTCAATATCCTACTCAGTATTTTAACGAGAAACAAATAGTTGATTGAAAATAAACCATTTAAGGGTTATTTCTAATCAATTATGTGTTTGCATCTTATTTATCGTATATTTAATGAATTTATACCCATAGACTGAAAATTCACAAAAACGTGGAAAAACGGCAAAATATTGCCTAATTCTATAATATTTTGTTTAAATCACATAAAAGAAAAGGAGATAATAAACGTTAAAATATTGCTAAATTCGATGATTTTTCGTACGAAACAAAATGCAAGGAAACCTGCTTAAAATGCAATATTATGCGAAATTCTGAGATTTGAAGGCCAACTCTCATATCGTGATACTACATGAAATAGTATCGAAATATTGGTAAAAATGAATATATATACGTAATATCAAACTACATGAAAAACGTGAAAAAGTCACTATTTTACCATATTTGAGGATTTTAACTTCAAATCATAGAGCGAGGTTTAGTATTATTTAGATCCAAGAAAAGGAATATGACAATGTTGTTTCCAATACAAATGATAAAAACCAATGGAATTAACTAAAATGTTTCTGATTTTCCGTTTATACTACCGATGGAAGATGTACACGTAAAACCGTTCTATTCCGGCTGAAACGTCGATATATGCAATAAAAACAGAACTTCTCCCCTTTTAAGTATCTTACTCAGTATTTTAACGAGAAACAAATAGTTGATTGAAAATGACGTATTTAATGTTATTATGTAATCAATTATGTGTTTGCATCATTTTTATCGTATATATAATGAATTAATACTGAAAATTCACAAAAACGTGGAAAAACAGCAAAATATTGCCTAATTCGATGATATTTTGTTTAATTCACATATAGGAAAAGGGGATGATAAACTTCAAAATATTGCTAAATTCGATGATTTTTCGTAGGAAACAAAATGCAAGAAAACTTGCTTAAAATGCAATACTATGCAATATTCTGAGATTTGAAGGCCAAATCACATATCGTGATACTACATGAAATAGTATCGAAATATTGGTAAAAATGAATATATTTACGTAATATCAAACTAAATGATTAACGTGAAAAAGTCACTATTTTACCATATTTGAGGATTTTAACTTCAAATCATAGAGCGAGGTTTCGTATTATTTAGATCCAAGAAAAGACATATGACAATGTTGTTTCCAATACAAATGATAAAAACCAGAGTGTTTTCATTAGAATTAACTAAAATGTTCCTGATTTTCCGTTTATATTACCAATGGAAAATGTACACGTAAAACCGCTCTAATCCGGCTGAAACTGATATATGCAATAAAAACAGAACTTCTCCCCTTTTCAATATCTTACTCAGTATTTTAACGAGAAAGAAATAGATGATTGAAAATGAAGTATTTAAGGTTATTATCTAATTAATTATGTGTTTGCATCATTTATATCGTATATTTAATGAATTATTAACAATAAACTGAAAATTCACAAAAACGTGGAAAAACGGCAAAATATTGCCTAATTCGATGATATTTTGTTTAAATCACATAAAGTGAGAGGAGATGATAAACGTCAAAATATTGCTAAATTCGATGATTTTTCGTACGAAACAAAATGCAAGAAAACATGCTTAAAATGCAATATTATGCGACATTCTGAGATTTGAAGGCCAAATCACTTATTGTGATACTACATGAAATAGTATCGAAATATTGGTAAAAATGAATATATTTACGTAATATCAAACTAAATGATTAACGTGAAAAAGTCACTATTTTACCATATATGAGGATTTTAACTTCAAATCATAGAGCAAGGTTTCGTATTATTTAGACCCAAGAAAAGACATATGAGAATGGTGTTTCCAATACAAATGATAAAAAACAATGTGTTTTCATTAGAATTAACTAAAATGTTCTTGATTTTCCGTTTATATTAACGATGGAAGATGTACACGTAAAACCGTTCTTATCCGGCTGAAACGTCGATATATGCAATAAAAACCGAACTGCTCCCCTTTTCAATATCCTACTCAGTATTTTAACAAGAAACAAATGGTTGATTGAAAATGAAGTATTTAAGGTTATTATCTAATCAATTATGTGTTTGCATCATTTTTATCGTATATTTAATGAATAAATAAAAATAAACTGAAAATTCACAAAAACGTAGAAAAACGCCAAAATATTGCGTTATTCGATGATATTTTGTTTAAATAACATAAAGGAAAAGGGGATGATAAACGTCCAAATATTGCTAAATTCGATGATTTTTCGTACGAAACGAAATGCAAGAAAACTTGCTTCAAATGCATTATTTTGCGAAACTCTGAGATTTGAAGGCCAAATCACATATCGTGATACTACATGAAATAGTATCGAAATATTGGTAAAAATGAATATATATACGTAATATCAAACTACGTGAAAAAAGTCACTATATTTGAGGATTTTAACTTCAAATCATAGATCGAGGTTTCGTATTATTTAGATCCAATAAAAGACATATGACAATGTTGTTTCCAATACAAATGATAAAAAATAATGTATTTTCATTAGAATTAACTAAAATGTTCTTGATTTTTCATTTATATTACCGATGTAAGATGTACACGTAAAACCGCTTTAATTCGGCTAAAACGTCGATATATGCAATAAAGTGCGAACCTTCTCCCCTTTTCAATATCTTACTGAGTATTTTAACGAGAAACAAATAGATGATTGAAAATGTAGTATTTAGGGTTATTATCTAATCAATTATGTGTTTGCATTATTTTTATCGTATATATAATGAATTAATAACAATAAACAGAAAATTCACAAAAACGTGGAAAAACGGCAAAATATTGCCTAATTCGATGATAATTTGTTTAAATCACATAAAGGAAAAGGGGATGATAAACGTCAAAATATTACTAAATTCGATGATTTTTCGTACGAAACAAAATGCAAGAAAACTTGCTTAAAATGCAATATTTTACGAAATTCTGTGATTTGAAGGCCAAATCACATATCGTGATACTACATGAAATAGTATCGAAATATTGGTAAAAATGAATATACTTACGTAATATCAAACTACATGAAAAACGTGAAAAAAGTAACTTTTTAACCATATTTGAGGATTTTAACTTCAAATCATAGAGCGAGGTTTCGTATTATTTAGATCCAAGAAAAGACATATGACAATGTTGTTTCCAATACAAATGATAAAAACCAATGGAATTAACTAAAATATTTCTGATTTTCCGTTTATATTACCGATGGAAGATGTACACGTAAAACCGTTCTAATCCGGCTGAAACGTCGATATATGCAATAAAAACCGAACTTCTCCCCTTTTCAATATCCTACTCACTATTTTAACAAGAAACAAATGGTTGATTGAAAATGAAGTATTTAAGGTTATTATCTAATCAATTATGTGTTTGCATCATTTTTATTGTATATTTAATGAATTAATAACAATAAACTGAAAATTCACAAAAACGTGGAAAAACAGAAAAATATTGCCTAATTCGATGATAATTTGTTTAAATCACATAAAGGAAAAGGGGATGATAAACGTCAAAATATTGCTAAATTCGATGATTTTTCGTACTAAATAAAATGCAAGAAAACTTGCTTAAAATGCATTATTATGCGAAATTCTGAGATTTGAAGGCCAAATCATATATCGTGACACTACATGAAATAGTATCGAAATATTGGTAAAAATGAATATATATAAGTAATATCAAACTATATGAAAAACGTGAAAAAAGTCACTATATAACCATATTTAAGGATTTTAACTTCAAATCATAGAGCGAGGTTTCGTATTATTTAGATCCAAGAAAAGACATATGAAAATGTTGTTTCCAATAAAAATGATAAAAATCAATGTGTTTTCATTAGAATTAACTAAAATGTTCCTGATTTTCCGTTTATATTACCGATGGAAGATGTACACGAAAACATCTCTGTTCCGGCTGAAACGTCGATATATGCAATAAAAACAGAACTTCTCCCCTTTTCAATATCTTACTCAGTATTTTAACGAGAAACAAATAGTTGATTGAAAATGAAGTATTTAATGTTATTATCTAATCAATTATGTGTTTGCTTTATTTTTATCGTATATATAATGAATTAATAACAATAAACTGAAAATTCACAAAAACGTGGAAAAACGGAAAAATATTGCCTAATTCGATGATAATTTGTTTAAATCACATAAAGGAAAAGGGGATGATAAACGTCAAAATATTGCTTAATTCGATGATTTTTCGTACGAAACAAAATGCAAGAAAACTTGCTTAAAATGCAATATTTTGCGAAATTCTGAGATTTGAAGGCCAAATCACATATCGTGATACTACATGAAATAGTATCGAAATATTGGTAAAAATGAATGTATTTACGTAATATCAAACTACATTAAAAACGTGAAAAAATCACTATTTACCAATATTTGAGGATTTTAACTTCAAATCATAGAGCGAGGTTTCGTATTATTTAGATCCAAGAAAAGACATATGAGAATGTTGTTTCCAATACAAATGATAAAAACCAATGGAATTAACTAAAATGTTCCTGATTATCCGTTTATATTACCGATGGAAGATGTACACGTAAAACCACTGAAACGTCGATATATGCAATAAAAACCGACCATCTCCCCTTTTCAATATCCTACTCAGTATTTTAACGAGAAACAAATAGTTGATTGAAAATAAACCATTTAAGGGTTATTTCTAATCAATTATGTGTTTGCATCTTTTTTATCGTATATTTAATGAATTTATACCCATAGACTGAAAATTCACAAAAACGTGGAAAAACGGCAAAATATTGCCTAATTCTATAATATTTTGTTTAAATCACATAAAAGAAAAGGAGATAATAAACGTTAAAATATTGCTAAATTCGATGATTTTTCGTACGAAACAAAATGCAAGGAAACCTGCTTAAAATGCAATATTATGCGAAATTCTGAGATTTGAAGGCCAACTCTCATATCGTGATACTACATGAAATAGTATCGAAATATTGGTAAAAATGAATATATATACGTAATATCAAACTACATGAAAAACGTGAAAAAGTCACTATTTTACCATATTTGAGGATTTTAACTTCAAATCATAGAGCGAGGTTTAGTATTATTTAGATCCAAGAAAAGGCATATGACAATGTTGTTTCCAATACAAATGATAAAAACCAATGGAATTAACTAAAATGTTTCTGATTTTCCGTTTATACTACCGATGGAAGATGTACACGTGAAACCGTTCTATTCCGGCTGAAACGTCGATATATGCAATAAAAACAGAACTTCTCCCCTTTTAAGTATCTTACTCAGTATTTTAACGAGAAACAAATAGTTGATTGAAAATGACATATTTAATGTTATTATCTAATCAATTATGTGTTTGCATCATTTTTATCGTATATATAATGAATTAATACTGAAAATTCACAAAAACGTGGAAAAACAGCAAAATATTGCCTAATTCGATGATATTTTGTTTAATTCACATATAGGAAAAGGGGATGATAAACTTCAAAATATTGCTAAATTCGATGATTTTTCGTAGGAAACAAAATGCAAGAAAACTTGCTTAAAATGCAATACTATGCAATATTCTGAGATTTGAAGGCCAAATCACATATCGTGATACTACATGAAATAGTATCGAAATATTGGTAAAAATGAATATATTTACGTAATATCAAACTAAATGATTAACGTGAAAAAGTCACTATTTTACCATATTTGAGGATTTTAACTTCAAATCATAGAGCGAGGTTTCGTATTATTTAGATCCAAGAAAAGACATATGACAATGTTGTTTCCAATACAAATGATAAAAACCAGAGTGTTTTCATTAGAATTAACTAAAATGTTCCTGATTTTCCGTTTATATTACCAATGGAAAATGTACACGTAAAACCGCTCTAATCCGGCTGAAACTGATATATGCAATAAAAACAGAACTTCTCCCCTTTTCAATATCTTACTCAGTATTTTAACGAGAAAGAAATAGATGATTGAAAATGAAGTATTTAAGGTTATTATCTAATTAATTATGTGTTTGCATCATTTATATCGTATATTTAATGAATTATTAACAATAAACTGAAAATTCACAAAAACGTGGAAAAACGGCAAAATATTGCCTAATTCGATGATATTTTGTTTAAATCACATAAAGTGAGAGGAGATGATAAACGTCAAAATATTGCTAAATTCGATGATTTTTCGTACGAAACAAAATGCAAGAAAACATGCTTAAAATGCAATATTATGCGACATTCTGAGATTTGAAGGCCAAATCACTTATTGTGATACTACATGAAATAGTATCGAAATATTGGTAAAAATGAATATATTTACGTAATATCAAACTAAATGATTAACGTGAAAAAGTCACTATTTTACCATATATGAGGATTTTAAATTCAAATCATAGAGCAAGGTTTCGTATTATTTAGACCCAAGAAAAGACATATGAGAATGGTGTTTCCAATACAAATGATAAAAAACAATGTGTTTTCATTAGAATTAACTAAAATGTTCTTGATTTTCCGTTTATATTACCGATGGAAGATGTACACGTAAAACCGTTCTAATCCGGCTGAAACGTCGATATATGCAATAAAAACCGAACTTCTCCCCTTTTCAATATCCTACTCAGTATTTTAACAAGAAACATATGGTTGATTGAAAATGAAGTATTTAAGGTTATTATCTAATCAATTATGTGTTTGCATCATTTTTATCGTATATTTAATGAATTAATAACAATAAACTGAAAATTCACAAAAACGTAGAAAAACGCCAAAATATTGCCTAATTCGATGATATTTTGTTTAAATAACATAAAGGAAAAGGGGATGATAAACGTCAAAATATTGCTAAATTCGATGATTTTTCGTACGAAACAAAATGCAAGAAAACTTGCTTAAAATGCATTATTTTGCGAAATTCTGAGATTTGAAGGCCAAATCACATATCGAGATACTACATGAAATAGTGTCGAAATATTGGTAAAAATGAATATATATACGTAATATCAAACTACATGAAAAACGTGAAAAAAGTCACTATATTTGAGGATTTTAACTTCAAATCATAGATCGAGGTTTAGTATTATTTAGATCCAAGAAAAGACATATGACAATGTTGTTTCTAATAAAAATGATAAAAATCAATGTGTTTTCATTAGAATTAACTAAAATGTTCCTGATTTTCCGTTTATATTACCGATGGAAGATGTACACGAAAACATCTCTATTCCGGCTGAAACGTCGATATATGCAATAAAAACAGAACTTCTCCCCTTTTTAATATCTTACTCAGTATTTTAACGAGAAACAAATAGATGATTGAAAATGAAGTATTTAAGAGTTATTTCTAATCAATTATGTGTTTGCATCATTTTTATCGTATATATAATGAATTAATAACAATGAACTGAAAATTTACAAAAACGTGGAAAAACGGCAAAATATTGCCTAATTCGATGATAATTTGTTTAAATCACATAAAGGAAAAGGGGATGATAAACGTCAAAATATTGTTAAATTCAATGATTTTTCGTACGAAACAAAATGCAAGAAAACTTGCTTAAAATGCAATATTTTGCGAAATTCTGAGATTTGAAGGCCAAATCACATATCGTGATACTACATGAAATAGTATCGAAATATTGGTAAAAATGAATATATTTACGTAATATCAAACTACATGAAAAACGTGAAAAAAGTCACTTTTTAACCAGATTTGAGGATTTTAACTTCAAATCATAGAGCGAGGTTTCGTATTATTTAGATCCAAGAAAAGACATATGACAATGTTGTTTCCAATACAAATGATAAAAACCATTGGAATTAACTAAAATGTTTCTGATTTTCCGTTTATACTACCGATGGAAGATGTACACGTAAAACCGTTCTATTCCGGCTGAAACGTCGATATATGCAATAAAAACAGAACTTCTCCCCTTTTAAATATCTTACTCAGTATTTTAACGAGAAACAAATAGTTGATTGAAAATGACGTATTTAATGTTATTATCTAATCAATTATGTGTTTGCATCATTTTTATCGTATATATAATGAATTAATACTGAAAATTCACAAAAACGTTGAAAAACAGCAAAATATTGCCTAATTCGATGATATTTTGTTTAATTCACATATAGGAAAAGGGGATGATAAACGTCAAAATATTGCTAAATTCGATGATTTTTCGTAGGAAACAAAATGCAAGAAAACTTGTTTAAAATGCAATATTATGCAATATTCTGAGATTTGAAGGCCAAATCACATATCGTGATACTACATGAAATAGTATCGAAATATTGGTAAAAATGAACATAAATACGTAATATCAAACTACATGAAAAACGTGAAAAAAGTCACAATATTTGAGGATTTTAACTTCAAATCATAGATCGAGGTTTAGTATTATTTAGATCCAAGAAAAGACATATGACAATGTTGTTTCCAATAAAAATGATAAAAATCAATGTGTTTTCATTAGAATTAACTAAAATGTTCCTGATTTTCCGTTTATTTTACCAATGGAAAATGTACACGTAAAACCGCTCTAATCCGGCTGAAACGTCGATATATGCAATAAAAACAGAACTTCTCCCCTTTTCAATATCTTACTCAGTATTTTAACGAGAAAGAAATAGATGATTGAAAATGAAGTATTTAAGGTTATTATCTAATTAATTATGTGTTTGCATCATTTATATCGTATATTTAATGAATTATTAACAATAAACTGAAAATTCACAAAAACGTGGAAAAACGGCAAAATATTGCCTAATTCGATGATATTTTGTTTAAATAACATAAAGGAAAAGGGGATGATAAACGTCCAAATATTGCTAAATTCGATGATTTTTCGTACGAAACGAAATGCAAGAAAACTTGCTTCAAATGCATTATTTTGCGAAACTCTGAGATTTGAAGGCCAAATCACATATCGTGATACTACATGAAATAGTATCGAAATATTGGTAAAAATGAATATATATACGTAATATCAAACTACGTGAAAAAAGTCACTATATTTGAGGATTTTAACTTCAAATCATAGATCGAGGTTTCGTATTATTTAGATCCAATAAAAGACATATGACAATGTTGTTTCCAATACAAATGATAAAAAATAATGTATTTTCATTAGAATTAACTAAAATGTTCTTGATTTTTCGTTTATATTACCGATGTAAGATGTACACGTAAAACCGCTTTAATTCGGCTAAAACGTCGATATATGCAATAAAATGCGAACCTTCTCCCCTTTTCAATATCTTACTGAGTATTTTAACGAGAAACAAATAGATGATTGAAAATGTAGTATTTAGGGTTATTATCTAATCAATTATGTGTTTGCATTATTTTTATCGTATATATAATGAATTAATAACAATAAACAGAAAATTCACAAAAACGTGGAAAAACGGCAAAATATTGCCTAATTCGATGATAATTTGTTTAAATCACATAAAGGAAAAGGGGATGATAAACGTCAAAATATTACTAAATTCGATGATTTTTCGTACGAAACAAAATGCAAGAAAACTTGCTTAAAATGCAATATTTTACGAAATTCTGTGATTTGAAGGCCAAATCACATATCGTGATACTACATGAAATAGTATCGAAATATTGGTAAAAATGAATATACTTACGTAATATCAAACTACATGAAAAACGTGAAAAAAGTCACTTTTTAACCATATTTGAGGATTTTAACTTCAAATCATAGAGCGAGGTTTCGTATTATTTAGATCCAAGAAAAGACATATGACAATGTTGTTTCCAATACAAATGATAAAAACCAATGGAATTAACTAAAATATTTCTGATTTTCCGTTTATATTACCGATGGAAGATGTACACGTAAAACCGTTCTAATCCGGCTGAAACGTCGATATATGCAATAAAAACCGAACTTCTCCCCTTTTCAATATCCTACTCACTATTTTAACAAGAAACAAATGGTTGATTGAAAATGAAGTATTTAAGGTTATTATCTAATCAATTATGTGTTTGCATCATTTTTATTGTATATTTAATGAATTAATAACAATAAACTGAAAATTCACAAAAACGTGGAAAAACGGCAAAATATTGCCTAATTCGATGATATTTTGCTTAAATAACATAAAGGAAAAGGGGATGATAAACGTCAAAATATTGCTAAATTCGATGATTTTTCGTACTAAATAAAATGCAAGAAAACTTGCTTAAAATGCATTATTATGCGAAATTCAGAGATTTGAAGGCCAAATCATATATCGTGACACTACATGAAATAGTATCGAAATATTGGTAAAAATGAATATATATAAGTAATATCAAACTATATGAAAAACGTGAAAAAAGTCACTATATAACCATATTTAAGGATTTTAACTTCAAATCATAGAGCGAGGTTTCGTATTATTTAGATCCAAGAAAAGACATATGAAAATGTTGTTTCCAATAAAAATGATAAAAATCAATGTGTTTTCATTAGAATTAACTAAAATGTTCCTGATTTTCCGTTTATATTACCGATGGAAGATGTACACGAAAACATCTCTGTTCCGGCTGAAACGTCGATATATGCAATAAAAACAGAACTTCTCCCCTTTTCAATATCTTACTCAGTATTTTAACGAGAAACAAATAGTTGATTGAAAATGAAGTATTTAATGTTATTATCTAATCAATTATGTGTTTGCATTATTTTTATCGTATATATAATGAATTAATAACAATAAACTGAAAATTCACAAAAACGTGGAAAAACGGAAAAATATTGCCTAATTCGATGATAATTTGTTTAAATCACATAAAGGAAAAGGGGATGATAAACGTCAAAATATTGCTTAATTCGATGATTTTTCGTACGAAACAAAATGCAAGAAAACTTGCTTAAAATGCAATATTTTGCGAAATTATGAGATTTGAAGGCCAAATCACATATCGTGATACTACATGAAATAGTATCGAAATATTGGTAAAAATGAATGTATTTACGTAATATCAAACTACATTAAAAACGTGAAAAAATCACTATTTACCAATATTTGAGGATTTTAACTTCAAATCATAGAGCGAGGTTTCGTATTATTTAGATCCAAGAAAAGACATATGAGAATGTTGTTTCCAATACAAATGATAAAAACCAATGGAATTAACTAAAATGTTCCTGATTATCCGTTTATATTACCGATGGAAGATGTACACGTAAAACCGCTGAAACGTCGATATATGCAATAAAAACCGACCATCTCCCCTTTTCAATATCCTACTCAGTATTTTAACGAGAAACAAATGGTTGATTGAAAATAAACCATTTAAAGGGATATTTCAAATCAATTATGTGTTTGCATCTTTTTTATCGTATATTTAATGAATTTATACCCATAGACTGAAAATTCACAAAAACGTGGAAAAACGGCAAAATATTGCCTAATTCTATAATATTTTGTTTAAATCACATAAAAGAAAAGGAGATAATAAACGTCAAAATATTGCTAAATTCGATGATTTTTCGTACGAAACAAAATGCAAGGAAACCTGCTTAAAATGCAATATTATGCGAAATTCTGAGATTTGAAGGCCAACTCACATATCGTGATACTACATGAAATAGTATCGAAATATTGGTAAAAATGAATATATATACGTAATATCAAACTACATGAAAAACGTGAAAAAGTCACTATTTTACCATATTTGAGGATTTTAACTTCAAATCATAGAGCGAGGTTTCGTATTATTTAGATCCAAGAAAAGGCATATGACAATGTTGTTTCCAATACAAATGATAAAAACCAATGGAATTAACTAAAATGTTTCTGATTTTCCGTTTATACTACCGATGGAAGATGTACACGTAAAACCGTTCTATTCCGGCTGAAACGTCGATATATGCAATATAAACAGAACTTCTCCCCTTTTAAGTATCTTACTCAGTATTTTAACGAGAAACAAATAGTTGATTGAAAATGACGTATTTAATGTTATTATCTAATCAATTATGTGTTTGCATCATTTTTATCGTATATATAATGAATTAATACTGAAAATTCACAAAAAAGTGGAAAAACAGCAAAATATTGCCTAATTCGATGATATTTTGTTTAATTCACATATAGGAAAAGGGGATGATAAACTTCAAAATATTGCTAAATTCGATGATTTTTCGTAGGAAACAAAATGCAAGAAAACTTGCTTAAAATGCAATACTATGCAATATTCTGAGATTTGAAGGCCAAATCACATATCGTGATACTACATGAAATAGTATCGAAATATTGGTAAAAATGAATATATTTACGTAATATCAAACTAAATGATTAACGTGAAAATGTCACTATTTTACCATATATGAGGATTTTAACTTCAAATCATAGAGCGAGGTTTCGTATTATTTAGATCCAAGAAAAGACATATGACAATGTTGTTTCCAATACAAATGATAAAAACCAGAGTGTTTTCATTAGAATTAACTAAAATGTTCCTGATTTTCCGTTTATATTACCAATGGAAAATGAACACGTAAAACCGCTCTAATCCGGCTGAAGCTGATATATGCAATAAAAACAGAACTTCTCCCCTTTTCAATATCTTACTCAGTATTTTAACGAGAAAGAAATAGATGATTGAAAATGAAGTATTTAAGGTTATTATCTAATTAATTATGTGTTTGCATCATTTATATCGTATATTTAATGAATTATTAACAATAAACTGAAAATTCACAAAAACGTGGAAAAACGGCAAAATATTGCCTAATTCGATGATATTTTGTTTAAATCACATAAAGTGAGAGGAGATGATAACCGTCAAAATATTGCTAAATTCGATGATTTTTCGTACGAAACAAAATGCAAGAAAACATGCTTAAAATGCAATATTATGCGACATTCTGAGATTTGAAGGCCAAATCACTTTTTGTGATACTACATGAAATAGTATCGAAATATTGGTAAAAATGAATATATTTACGTAATATCAAACTAAATGATTAACGTGAAAAAGTCACTATTTTACCATATATGAGGATTTTAACTTCAAATCATAGAGCAAGGTTTCGTATTATTTAGACCTAAGAAAAGACATATGAGAATGGTGTTTCCAATACAAATGATAAAAAACAATGTGTTTTCATTAGAATTAACTAAAATGTTCTTGATTTTCCGTTTATATTACCGATGGAAGATGTACACGTAAAACCGTTCTAATCCGGCTGAAACGTCGATATATGCAATAAAAACCGAACTTCTCCCCTTTTCAATATCCTACTCAGTATTTTAACAAGAAACATATGGTTGATTGAAAATGAAGTATTTAAGGTTATTATCTAATCAATTATGTGTTTGCATCATTTTTATCGTATATTTAATGAATTAATAACAATAAACTGAAAATTCACAAAAACGTAGAAAAACGCCAAAATATTGCATAATTCGATGATATTTTGTTTAAATAACATAAAGAAAAAAGGGGATGATAAACGTCAAAATATTGCTAAATTCGATGATTTTTCGTACGAAACAAAATGCAAGAAAACTTGCTTAAAATGCATTATTTTGCGAAATTCTGAGATTTGAAGGCCAAATCACATATCGAGATACTACATGAAATAGTATCGAAATATTGGTAAAAATGAATATATATACGTAATATCAAACTACATGAAAAACGTGAAAAAAGTCACAATATTTGAGGATTTTAACTTCAAATCATAGATCGAGGTTTAGTATTATTTAGATCCAAGAAAAGACATATGACAATGTTGTTTCTAATAAAAATGATAAAAATCAATGTGTTTTCATTAGAATTAACTAAAATGTTCCTGATTTTCCGTTTATATTACCGATAGAAGATGTACACGAAAACATCTCTATTCCGGCTGAAACGTCGATATATGCAATAAAAACAGAACTTCTCCCCTTTTTAATATCTTACTCAGTATTTTAACGAGAAACAAATAGATGATTGAAAATGAAGTATTTAAGAGTTATTTCTAATCAATTATGTGTTTGCATCATTTTTATCGTATATATAATGAATTAATAACAATGAACTGAAAATTTACAAAAACGTGGAAAAACGGCAAAATATTGCCTAATTCGATGATAATTTGTTTAAATCACATAAAGGAAAAGGGGATGATAAACGTCAAAATATTGTAAATTCGATGATTTTTCGTACGAAACAAAATGCAAGAAAACTTGCTTAAAATGCAATATTTTGCGAAATTCTGAGATTTGAAGGCCAAATCACATATCGTGATACTACATGAAATAGTATCGAAATATTGGTAAAAATGAATATATTTACGTAATATCAAACTACATGAAAAACGTGAAAAAAGTCACTTTTTAACCAGATTTGAGGATTTTAACTTCAAATCATAGAGCGAGGTTTCGTATTATTTAGATCCAAGAAAAGACATATGACAATGTTGTTTCCAATACAAATGATAAAAACCATTGGAATTAACTAAAATGTTTCTGATTTTCCGTTTATACTACCGATGGAAGATGTACACGTAAAACCGTTCTATTCCGGCTGAAACGTCGATATATGCAATAAAAACAGAACTTCTCCCCTTTTAAATATCTTACTCAGTATTTTAACGAGAAACAAATAGTTGATTGAAAATGACGTATTTAATGTTATTATCTAATCAATTATGTGTTTGCATCATTTTTATCGTATATATAATGAATTAATACTGAAAATTCACAAAAACGTTGAAAAACAGCAAAATATTGCCTAATTCGATGATATTTTGTTTAATTCACATATAGGAAAAGGGGATGATAAACGTCAAAATATTGCTAAATTCGATGATTTTTCGTAGGAAACAAAATGCAAGAAAACTTGCTTAAAATGCAATATTATGCAATATTCTGAGATTTGAAGGCCAAATCACATATCGTGATACTACATGAAATAGTATCGAAATATTGGTAAAAATGAATATAAATACGTAATATCAAACTACATGAAAAACGTGAAAAAAGTCACTATATTTGAGGATTTTAACTTCAAATCATAGATCGAGGTTTAGTATTATTTAGATCCAAGAAAAGACATATGACAATGTTGTTTCCAATAAAAATGATAAAAATCAATGTGTTTTCATTAGAATTAACTAAAATGTTCCTGATTTTCCGTTTATTTTACCAATGGAAAATGTACACGTAAAACCGCTCTAATTCGGCTGAAACGTCGATATATGCAATAAAAACAGAACTTCTCCCCTTTTTAATATCTTACTCAGTATTTTAACGAGAAAGAAATAGATGATTGAAAATGAAGTATTTAAGGTTATTATCTAATTAATTATGTGTTTGCATCATTTATATCGTATATTTAATGAATTATTAACAATAAACTGAAAATTCACAAAAACGTGGAAAAACGGCAAAATATTGCCTAATTCGATGATATTTTGTTTAAATAACATAAAGGAAAAGGGGATGATAAACGTCAAAATATTGCTAAATTCGATGATTTTTCGTACGAAACAAAATGCAAGAAAACTTGCTTAAAATGCAATATTTTACGAAATTCTGAGATTTGAAGGCCAAATCACATATCGTGATACTACATGAAATAGTATCGAAATATTGGTAAAAATGAATATATTTACGTAATATCAAACTACATGAAAAACGGGAAAAAAGTCACTTTTTAACCATATTTGAGGATTTTAACTTCAAATCATAGAGCGAGGTTTCGTATTATTTAGATCCAAGAAAAGACATATGACAATGTTGTTTCCAATACAAATGATAAAAACCAATGGAATTAAATAAATGTTTCTGATTTTCCGTTTATATTACCGATGGAAGATGTACACGTAAAACCGTTCTAATCCGGCTGAAACGTCGATATATGCAATAAAAACCGAACTTCTCCCCTTTTCAATATCCTACTCACTATTTTAACAAGAAACAAATGGTTGATTGAAAATGAAGTATTTAAGGTTATTATCTAATCAATTATGTGTTTGATCATTTTTATCGTATATTTAATGAATTAATAACAATAAACTGAAAATTCACAAAAACGTTGAAAAACAGCAAAATATTGCCTAATTCGATGATATTTTGTTTAATTCACATATAGGAAAAGGGGATGATAAACGTCAAAATATTGCTAAATTCGATGATTTTTCGTAGGAAACAAAATGCAAGAAAACTTGCTTAAAATGCAATATTATGCAATATTCTGAGATTTGAAGGCCAAATCACATATCGTGATACTACATGAAATAGTATCGAAATATTGGTAAAAATGAATATAAATACGTAATATCAAACTACATGAAAAACGTGAAAAAAGTCACTATATTTGAGGATTTTAACTTCAAATCATAGATCGAGGTTTAGTATTATTTAGATCCAAGAAAAGACATATGACAATGTTGTTTCCAATAAAAATGATAAAAATCAATGTGTTTTCATTAGAATTAACTAAAATGTTCCTGATTTTCCGTTTATTTTACCAATGGAAAATGTACACGTAAAACCGCTCTAATCCGGCTGAAACGTCGATATATGCAATAAAAACAGAACTTCTCCCCTTTTCAATATCTTACTCAGTATTTTAACGAGAAAGAAATAGATGATTGAAAATGAAGTATTTAAGGTTATTATCTAATTAATTATGTGTTTGCATCATTTATATCGTATATTTAATGAATTATTAACAATAAACTGAAAATTCACAAAAACGTGGAAAAACGGCAAAATATTGCCTAATTCGATGATATTTTGTTTAAATAACATAAAGGAAAAGGGGATGATAAACGTCAAAATATTGCTAAATTCGATGATTTTTCGTACGAAACAAAATGCAAGAAAACTTGCTTAAAATGCAATATTTTACGAAATTCTGAGATTTGAAGGCCAAATCACATATCGTGATACTACATGAAATAGTATCGAAATATTGGTAAAAATGAATATATTTACGTAATATCAAACTACATGAAAAACGGGAAAAAAGTCACTTTTTAACCATATTTGAGGATTTTAACTTCAAATCATAGAGCGAGGTTTCGTATTATTTAGATCCAAGAAAAGACATATGACAATGTTGTTTCCAATACAAATGATAAAAACCAATGGAATTAAATAAATGTTTCTGATTTTCCGTTTATATTACCGATGGAAGATGTACACGTAAAACCGTTCTAATCCGGCTGAAACGTCGATATATGCAATAAAAACCGAACTTCTCCCCTTTTCAATATCCTACTCACTATTTTAACAAGAAACAAATGGTTGATTGAAAATGAAGTATTTAAGGTTATTATCTAATCAATTATGTGTTTGATCATTTTTATCGTATATTTAATGAATTAATAACAATAAACTGAAAATTCACAAAAACGTGGAAAAACGGCCAAATATTGCCTAATTCGATGATATTTTGCTTAAATAACATAAAGGAAAAGGGGATGATAAACGTCAAAATATTGCTAAATTCGATGATTTTTCGTACGAAATAAAATGCAAGAAAACTTGCTTAAAATGCATTATTATGCGAAATTCTGAGATTTGAAGGCCAAATCATATGTCGTGACACTACATGAAATAGTATCGAAATATTGGTAAAAATGAATATATATACGTAATATCAAACTACATGAAAAACGTGAAAAAAGTCACTATATAACCATGTTTGAGGATTTTAACTTCAAATCATAGAGCGAGGTTTCGTATTATTTAGATCCAAGAAAATACATATGACAATGTTGTTTCCAATAAAAATGATAAAAATCAATGTGTTTTCATTAGAATTATCTAAAATGTTCCTGATTTTCCGTTTAAATTACCGATGGAAGATGTACACGAAAACATCTCTATTCCGGCTGAAACGTCGATATATGCAATAAAAACAGAACTTCTCCCCTTTTCAATATCTTACTCAGTATATTAACGAGAAACAAATAGTTGATTGAAAATGAAGTATTTCATGTTATTATCTAATCAATTATGTGTTTGCATCATTTTTATCGTATATATAATGAATTAATACTGAAAATTCACAAAAACGTGGAAGAACAGCAAAATATTGCCTAATTCGATGATATTTTGTTTAATTCACATAAAGGAAAAGGGGATGATAAACGTCAAAATATTGCTAAATTCGATGTTTTTCGTACGAAACAAAATGCAAGAATATTGCTCAAAATGCAATATTATGCGAAATTCTGAGATATGAAGGCCAAATCACATATCGTCATACTACATGAAATAGTATCGAAATATTGGTAAAAATGAATGTATTTACATAACATCAAACTACATGAAAAACGTGAAAAAATCACTATTTACCAATATTTGAGGATTTTAACTTCAAATCATAGAGCGAGGTTTCATATTATTTAGATCCAAGAAAAGACATATGACAATATTGTTTCCAATACAAATGATAAAAACCAAACGAATTAACTAAAATGTTCCTGATTTTCCGTTTATATTACCGATGGAAGATGTCCACGTAAAACCGCTCTAATCCGGCTGAAACGTCGATATATGCAATAAAAACCGAACATCTCCCCTTTTCAATATCCTACTCAGTATTTTAACGAGAAACAAATAGTTGATTGAAAATAAAGTATTTAAGGGTTATTTCTAATCAATTATGTGTTTGCATCATTTTTATCGTAAATATAATGAATTAATAACAATAAACTGAAAATTCACAAAAACGTGGAAAAACGGCAAAATATTGCCTAATTCGATGATATTTTGTTTAAATAACATAAAGGAAAAGGGGATGATAAACGTCAAAATATTGCTAAATTCGATGATTTTTGGTACGAAACAAAATGCAAGAAAACTATCTTAAAATGCATTATTATGCGAAATTCTGAGATTTGAAGGCCAAATCACATATCGTGATACTACATGAAATAGTATCGAAATATTGGTAAAAATGAATATATTTACGTAATATCAAACTACATGAAAAACGTGAAAAAAGTCACTTTTTAACCAGATTTGAGGATTTTAACTTCAAATCATAGAGCGAGGTTTCGTATTATTTAGATCCAAGAAAAGACATATGACAATTAACTAAAATGTTCCTGATTTTCCGTATATTTTACCGATGGAAGATGTACACGAAAACTTCTCTATTCCGGCTAAAACGTCGATATATGCAATAAAAACAGAACTTCTCCCCTTTTCAATATCTTACTCAGTATTTTAACGAGAAACAAATAGTTGATTGAAAATGAAGTATAAAAGGTTGTTATCTAATCAATTATGTGTTTGCATCATTTTTATCGTATATATAATGAATTAATACCCATAAACTGAAAAATCACAAAAACGTGGAAAAACGGCAAAATATTGCCTAATTCGATGATATTTTGTTTAAATCTCATAGAGGAAATGGGGATGATAAACGTGAAAATATTGCTAAATTCAATGAGTTTTCGTACGAAACAAAATGCAAGAAAACTTGCTTAAAATGCATTATTATGCGACATTCTGAGATTTGAAAGCCAAATCACATATTGTGATACTACATGAAATAGTATCGAAATATTGGTAAAAATGAATATATTTACGTAATATCAAACTAAATGATTAACGTGAAAAAGTCACTATTTAACCATATAGGAGGATTTTAACTTCAAATCATAGAGCGAGGTTTCGTATTATTTAGATCCAAGAAAAGACATATGACATTGTTGTTTCCAATACAAATGATAAAAACCAATGGAATTAACTAAAATGTTTCTGATTTTCCGTTTATATTACCGATGGAAGATGTCCACGTAAAACCGTTCTAATCCGGCTGAAACGTCGATATATGCAATAACAACCGAACTTCTCCCCTTTTCAATATCCTACTCAGTATTTTAACATGAAACAAATGGTTGATTGATAATGAAGTATTAAAGGTTATTTTGTAATCAATTATGTGTTTGCATCATTTTTATCGTATATTTAATGAATTATTTACAATAAACTGAAAATTCACAAAAACGTGGAAAAACGGCAAAATATTGCCTAATTCGATGATAATTTGTTTAAATCACATAAAGGAAAAGGGGATGATAAACGTCAAAATATTGCTAAATTCGATGATTTTTCGTACGAAACAAAATGCAAGAAAACTTGCTTAAAATGCATTATTATGCGACATTCTGAGATTTGAAAGCCAAATCACATATTGTGATACTACATGAAATAGTATCGAAATATTGGTAAAAATGAATATATTTACGTAATATCAAACTAAATGATTAACGTGAAAAAGTTACTATTTTACCATATAGGAGGATTTTAACTTCAAATCATAGAGCGAGGTTTCGTATTATTTAGATCCAAGAAAAGACATATGACAATGTTGTTTCCAATACAAATGATAAAAACCAATGGAATTAACTAAAATGTTTCTGATTTTCCGTTTATATTACCGATGGAAGATGTCCACGTAAAACCGTTCTAATCCGGCTGAAACGTCGATATATGCAATAACAACCGAACTTCTCCCCTTTTCAATATCCTACTCAGTATTTTAACATGAAACAAATGGTTGATTGATAATGAAGTATTAAAGGTTATTATCTAATCAATTATGTGTTTGCATCATTTTTATCGTATATTTAATGAATTATTTACAATAAACTGAAAATTCACAAAAACGTGGAAAAACGGCAAAATATTGCCTAATTCGATGATAATTTGTTTAAATCACATAAAGGAAAAGGGGATGATAAACGTCAAAATATTGCTTAATTCGATGATTTTTCGTACGAAACAAAATGCAAGAAAACTTGCTTAAAATGCAATATTTTGCGAAATTCTGAGATTTGAAGGCCAAATCATATGTCGTGACACTACATGAAATAGTATCGAAATATTGGTAAAAATGAATATATATACGTAATATCAAACTACATGAAAAACGTGAAAAAAAGTCACTTTTTAACCAGATTTGAGGATTTTAACTTCAAATCATAGAGCGAGGTTTCGTATTATTTAGATCCAAGAAAAGACATATGACAATTAACTAAAATGTTCCTGATTTTCCGTTTATTTTACCGATGGAAGATGTACACGAAAACTTCTCTATTCCGGCTAAAACGTCGATATATGCAATAAAAACAGAACTTCTCCCCTTTTCAATATCTTACTCAGTATTTTAACGAGAAACAAATAGTTGATTGAAAATGAAGTATAAAAGGTTGTTATCTAATCAATTATGTGTTTGCATCATTTTTATCGTATATATAATGAATTAATACCCATAAACTGAAAAATCACAAAAACGTGGAAAAACGGCAAAATATTGCCTAATTCGATGATATTTTGTTTAAATCTCATAGAGGAAATGGGGATGATAAACGTGAAAATATTGCTAAATTCAATGAGTTTTCGTACGAAACAAAATGCAAGAAAACTTGCTTAAAATGCATTATTATGCGACATTCTGAGATTTGAAAGCCAAATCACATATTGTGATACTACATGAAATAGTATCGAAATATTGGTAAAAATGAATATATTTACGTAATATCAAACTAAATGATTAACGTGAAAAAGTCACTATTTTACCATATAGGAGGATTTTAACTTCAAATCATAGAGCGAGGTTTCGTATTATTTAGATCCAAGAAAAGACATATGACATTGTTGTTTCCAATACAAATGATAAAAACCAATGGAATTAACTAAAATGTTTCTGATTTTCCGTTTATATTACCGATGGAAGATGTCCACGTAAAACCGTTCTAATCCGGCTGAAACGTCGATATATGCAATAACAACCGAACTTCTCCCCTTTTCAATATCCTACTCAGTATTTTAACATGAAACAAATGGTTGATTGATAATGAAGTATTAAAGGTTATTTTGTAATCAATTATGTGTTTGCATCATTTTTATCGTATATTTAATGAATTATTTACAATAAACTGAAAATTCACAAAAACGTGGAAAAACGGCAAAATATTGCCTAATTCGATGATAATTTGTTTAAATCACATAAAGGAAAAGGGGATGATAAACGTCAAAATATTGCTAAATTCGATGATTTTTCGTACGAAACAAAATGCAAGAAAACTTGCTTAAAATGCATTATTATGCGACATTCTGAGATTTGAAAGCCAAATCACATATTGTGATACTACATGAAATAGTATCGAAATATTGGTAAAAATGAATATATTTACGTAATATCAAACTAAATGATTAACGTGAAAAAGTTACTATTTTACCATATAGGAGGATTTTAACTTCAAATCATAGAGCGAGGTTTCGTATTATTTAGATCCAAGAAAAGACATATGACAATGTTGTTTCCAATACAAATGATAAAAACCAATGGAATTAACTAAAATGTTTCTGATTTTCCGTTTATATTACCGATGGAAGATGTCCACGTAAAACCGTTCTAATCCGGCTGAAACGTCGATATATGCAATAACAACCGAACTTCTCCCCTTTTCAATATCCTACTCAGTATTTTAACATGAAACAAATGGTTGATTGATAATGAAGTATTAAAGGTTATTATCTAATCAATTATGTGTTTGCATCATTTTTATCGTATATTTAATGAATTATTTACAATAAACTGAAAATTCACAAAAACGTGGAAAAACGGCAAAATATTGCCTAATTCGATGATAATTTGTTTAAATCACATAAAGGAAAAGGGGATGATAAACGTCAAAATATTGCTTAATTCGATGATTTTTCGTACGAAACAAAATGCAAGAAAACTTGCTTAAAATGCAATATTTTGCGAAATTCTGAGATTTGAAGGCCAAATCATATGTCGTGACACTACATGAAATAGTATCGAAATATTGGTAAAAATGAATATATATACGTAATATCAAACTACATGAAAAACGTAAAAAAAGTCACTTTTTAACCAGATTTGAGGATTTTAACTTCAAATCATAGAGCGAGGTTTCGTATTATTTAGATCCAAGAAAAGACATATGACAATTAACTAAAATGTTCCTGATTTTCCGTTTATTTTACCGATGGAAGATGTACACGAAAACTTCTCTATTCCGGCTAAAACGTCGATATATGCAATAAAAACAGAACTTCTCCCCTTTTCAATATCTTACTCAGTATTTTAACGAGAAACAAATAGTTGATTGAAAATGAAGTATAAAAGGTTGTTATCTAATCAATTATGTGTTTGCATCATTTTTATCGTATATATAATGAATTAATACCCATAAACTGAAAAATCACAAAAACGTGGAAAAACGGCAAAATATTGCCTAATTCGATGATATTTTGTTTAAATCTCATAGAGGAAATGGGGATGATAAACGTGAAAATATTGCTAAATTCAATGAGTTTTCGTACGAAACAAAATGCAAGAAAACTTGCTTAAAATGCAATTATTATGCGACATTCTGAGATTTGAAAGCCAAATCACATATTGTGATACTACATGAAATAGTATCGAAATATTGGTAAAAATGAATATATTTACGTAATATCAAACTAAATGATTAACGTGAAAAAAGTCACTATTTTACCATATAGGAGGATTTTAACTTCAAATCATAGAGCGAGGTTTCGTATTATTTAGATCCAAGAAAAGACATATGACATTGTTGTTTCCAATACAAATGATAAAAACCAATGGAATTAACTAAAATGTTTCTGATTTTCCGTTTATATTACCGATGGAAGATGTCCACGAAAAACCGTTCTAATCCGGCTGAAACGTCGATATATGCAATAACAACCGAACTTCTCCCCTTTTCAATATCCTACTCAGTATTTTAACATGAAACAAATGGTTGATTGATAATGAAGTATTAAAGGTTATTTCTAATCAATTATGTGTTTGCATCATTTTTATCGTATATTTAATGAATTATTTACAATAAACTGAAAATTCACAAAAACGTGGAAAAACGGCAAAATATTGCCTAATTCGATGATAATTTGTTTAAATCACATAAAGGAAAAGGGGATGATAAACGTCAAAATATTGCTAAATTCGATGATTTTTCGTACGAAACAAAATGCAAGAAAACTTGCTTAAAATGCATTATTATGCGACATTCTGAGATTTGAAAGCCAAATCACATATTGTGATACTACATGAAATAGTATCGAAATATTGGTAAAAATGAATATATTTACGTAATATCAAACTAAATGATTAACGTGAAAAAGTTACTATTTTACCATATAGGAGGATTTTAACTTCAAATCATAGAGCGAGGTTTCGTATTATTTAGATCCAAGAAAAGACATATGACAATGTTGTTTCCAATACAAATGATAAAAACCAATGGAATTAACTAAAATGTTTCTGATTTTCCGTTTATATTACCGATGGAAGATGTCCACGTAAAACCGTTCTAATCCGGCTGAAACGTCGATATATGCAATAACAACCGAACTTCTCCCCTTTTCAATATCCTACTCAGTATTTTAACATGAAACAAATGGTTGATTGATAATGAAGTATTAAAGGTTATTATCTAATCAATTATGTGTTTGCATCATTTTTATCGTATATTTAATGAATTATTTACAATAAACTGAAAATTCACAAAAACGTGGAAAAACGGCAAAATATTGCCTAATTCGATGATAATTTGTTTAAATCACATAAAGGAAAAGGGGATGATAAACGTCAAAATATTGCTTAATTCGATGATTTTTCGTACGAAACAAAATGCAAGAAAACTTGCTTAAAATGCAATATTTTGCGAAATTCTGAGATTTGAAGGCCAAATCACATATCGTGATACTACATGAAATAGTATCGAAATATTGGTAAAAATGAAGGTATTTACGTAATATCAAACTACATGAAAAACGTGAAAAAATCACTATTTACCAATATTTGAGGATTTTAACTTCAAATCATAGAGCGAGGTTTCATATTATTTAGATCCAAGAAAAGACATATGACAATGTTGTTTCCAATACAAATGATAAAAACCAATGGAATTAACTAAAATGCTTCTGATTTTCCGTTTATATGACCGATGGAAGATGTACACGTAAAACCGTTCTAATCCGGCTGAAACGTCGATATATGCAATAACAACAGAACTTCTCCCCTTTTAAATATCCTACTCAGTATTTTAACAAGAAACAAATGGTTGATTGAAAATTAAGTATTTAAGGTTATTATCTGATCAATTATGTGTTTGCATCATTTTTATCGTATATTTAATGAATTAATAACAATAAACTGAAAATTCACAAAAACGTGGAAAAACGGCAAAATATTGCCTAATTCGATAATATTTTGTTTAAATAACATAAAGGGAGAGGAGATGATAAACGTCAAAATATTGCTAAATTCGATGATTTTTTCGTACGAAACAAAATGCAAGAAAACTTGCTTAAAATGCAATATTATGCGACATTCTGAGATTTGAAGGCCAACTCACATATCGTGATACTACATGAAATAGTATCGAAATATTGGTAAAAATGAATGTATTTACGTAATATCAAACTACATGAAAAACGTGAAAAAATCACTATTTACCAATATTTGAGGATTTTAACTTCAAATCATAGAGCGAGGTTTCATATTATTTAGATCCAAGAAAAGACATATGACAATGTTGTTTCCAATACAAATGATAAAAACCAATGGAATTAACTAAAATGTTCCTGATTTTCCGTTTATATTACCGATGGAAGATGTACACGTAAAACCGCTGAAACGTCGATATATGCAATAAAAACCGAACATCTCCTCTTTTCAATATCCTACTCAGTATTATAACGAGAAACAAATGGTTGATTGAAAATAAAGTATTAAAGGGTTATTTCTAATCAATTATGTGTTTGCATCATTTTTATCGTATATTTAATGAATTTATACCCATAGACTGAAAATTCACAAAAACGTGGAAAAACGGCAAAATATTGCCTAATTCGATGATATTTTGTTTAAATCACATAAAGGAAAAGAAGATAATAAACGTCAAAATATTGCTAAATTCGATGATTTTTCGTACGAAACAAAATGCAAGAAAACTTGCTTAAAATGCAATATTATGCCAAATTCTGAGATTTGAAGGCCAACTCACATATCGTGATACTACATGAAATAGTATCGAAATATTGGTAAAAATGAATATATTTACGTAATATCAAACTTCATGAAAAACGTGAAAAAGTCACTATTTTACCATATTTGAGGATTTTAACTTCAAATCATAGAGCGAGGTTTCGTATTATTTAGATCCAAAAAAGACATATGACAATGTTGTTTCCAATACAAATGATAAAAATCAATGGAATTAACTAAAATGTTTCTGTTTTTCCGTTTATATTACCGATGGAAGATGTACACGTAAAACCGTTCTAATCCGGCTGAAACGTCGATATATGCAATAACAACCGAACTTCTCCCCTTTTCATTATCCTACTCAGTATTTTAACAAGAAACAAATGGTTGATTGAAAATAAAGTATTTAAGGGTTATTTCTAATCAGTTATGTGTTTCTCCCACAGGATGAGTATGGGGTGCACAACAAACACCCTCTCACAGGATAAGTATGGGGTACACAACAACTACCAAGTCTGAACAGTCGTTCCCGCTAGTAGCGTGCGAGACTAATACTAAGTCTGACAGAAAGAGGCTTCATACATTAAACAATGATGCTTTAATTGGAAAGTCTTCCTCGTGGCTTGGAAGCCTAATTAAACTTTCCAAACGAAGTTAATGACACCAATGTTAATGTTAATGTTAAGTAACATGAGCTACACAACTTAGGCCTTGTGAGTGGCTGTCTCTTGACGACGTTCGCAGCGCCATAATTTGATGGTGAGAATAAGGTGTAAATTCCTCGCGTGAGATTATGACTGTGAGGGTGATGGTGAGGACCCGCGAGGGAGTGTTACCTGGGCCCTAGAGTGTGTGAGGGTGATGGTGAGGACCCGCGAGGGAGTGTTACCTGGGCCCTAGAGTGTGTGAGGGTGATGGTGAGGACCCGCCAGGGTGTGTTACCTGGGCTCTAGAGTGTGTGAGGGTGATGGTGAGGACCCGCGAGGGAGTGTTACCTGGGCCCTAGAGTGTGTGAGGGTGATGGTGAGGACCCGCGAGGGAGTGTTACCTGGGCCCTAGAGTGTACTCACCTAGTTGTACTCACCTAGTTGTGTTTGCGGGGGTTGAGCTCTGGCTCTTTGGTCCCGCCTCTCAACCGTCAATCAACAGGTGTACAGATTCCTGAGTCTATCGGGCTCTATCATATCTACACTTGAAACTGTGTATGGAGTCAGCCTCCACCACATCACCCCCTAATGCATTCCATTTGTCAACCACTCTGACACTAAAAAAGTTCTTTCTAATATCTCTGTGGCTCATTTGGGCACTCAGTTTCCACCTGTGTCCCCTTGTGCGTGTTCCCCCTTGTGTTAAATAGACTGTCTTTATCTACCCTATCAATTCCTTTCAGAATCTGAATGTGGTGATCATGTCCCCCCTAACTCTTCTGTCTTCCAGCGAAGTGAGGTTTAATTCCCGTAGTCTCTCTTCTCGTAGCTCATACCTCTCAGCTCGGGTACTAGTCTGGTGGCAAACCTTTGAACCTTTTCCAGTTTAGTCTTATCCTTGACTAGATATGGACTCCATGCTGGGGCTGCATACTCCATGATTGGCCTGACATATGTGATATACAAAGTTCTGAATGATTGTATACACAATTAAGTTTCTGAATGCCGTTCGTATGTTGGCCAGCCTGGCATATGCCGCTGATGTTATCCGCTTGATATGCGCTGCAGGAGACAGGTCTGGCGTGATATCAACCCCCAAGTCTTTTTCCTTCTCTGACTCCTGAAGAATTTCCTCTCCCAGATGATACCTTGTATCTGGCCTCCTGCTCCCTACACCTATCTTCATTACATTACATTTGGTTGGGTTAAACTCTAACAACCATTTGTTCGACCATTCCTTCAGTTTGTCTAGGTCTTCTTGAAGCCTCAAACAGTCCTCTTCTGTTTTAATCCTTCTCATAATTTTAGCATCGTCCGCAAACATTGAGAGAAATGAATCGATACCCTCCGGGAGATCATTTACATATATCAGAAACAAGATAGGACCGAGTACAGAGCCCTGTGGGACTCCACTGGTGACTTCACGCCAATCGGAGGTCTCACCCCTCACCGTAACTCTCTGCTTCCTATTGCTTAGATACTCCCTTATCCACTGGAGCACCTTACCAGCTACACCTGCCTGTCTCTCCAGCTTATGTACCAGCCTCTTATGCGGTACTGTGTCAAAGGCTTTCCGACAATCCAAGAAAATGCAGTCCGCCCAGCCCTCTCTTTCTTGCTTAATCTTTGTCACCTGATCGTAGAATTCTATCAAGCCTGTAAGGCAAGATTTACCCTCCCTGAACCCATGTTGGCGATTTGTCACGAAGTCCCTTCTCTCCAGATGTGTTACCAGTTTTTTTCTCACGATCTTCTCCATCACCTTGCATGGTATACAAGTCAAGGACACTGGCCTGTAGTTCAGTGCCTCTTGCCTGTCTCCCTTTTTGTATATTGGGACCACATTCGCCGTCTTCCATATTTCTGGTAGGTCTCCCGTCTCCAGTGACTTACTATACACTATGGAGAGTGGCAAGCAAAGTGCCTCTGCACACTCTTTCAATACCCATGGTGAGATCCCATCTGGACCAACAGCCTTTCTAACATCCAGACCCAGCAGGTGTCTCTTGACCTCCTCTCTCGTAATTTCGAACTCTTCCAAGGCCGCCTGGTTTACCTCCCTTTCTCCTAGCACAGTGACCTCACCTTGTTCTATTGTGAAGACCTCCTGGAACCTCTTGTTGAGTTCTTCACACACCTCTCTGTCATTTTCTGTATACCTGTCCTCGCCTGTTCGAAGTTTCAATACCTGTTCTTTCACTGTTGTTTTCCTTCTGATGTGACTGTGGAGTAGCTTTGGTTCGATCTTGGCATTGTTTGCTATATCATTTTCAAAACTTTTCTCTGCTTCTCTTCTCACCCTGACGTACTCATTCCTGGTTCTCTGGTATCTCTCTCTGCTTTCTGGTGTTCTGTTATTCCGGAAGTTCCTCCACGCCCTTTTGTTCAGTTTCTTCGCTTCCATTCATGCCCTATTATACCATGGATTCTTCTGTTGCTTCTCGGATTTTTCCCTTTGGGCCGGGATGAACCTGTTTACTGCCTCCTGACACTTTTGGGTAACATAGTCCATCATACCCTGTACAGACTTATCTCTGAGGTCTGTGTCCCAAGGTATTTCACTTAGGAAACTTCTCATCTGTTCATAATTCCCCTTTCGGTATGCCAGCCTTTTGATTCCTAGTTCTTTTTGGGGGGAGATAAGTCCTAGCTCTACCAGGTACTCAAAGTTCAATACACTGTGGTCACTCATTCCCAAGGGCGCTTCCATCTTAACTTCCCTTATATCCCACTCATTTAGGGTAAATATCAAATCAAGCATTGCTGGTTCATCTTTTCTCATTCTTGTTGGTTCTTTGATGTGCTGGCTTAGAAAGTTTCTTGTTGCTACGTCCAGCAGCTTAGCTCTCCATGTTTCTGGTCCTCCATGCGGATCTCTGTTCTTCCAATCTATCTTCCCATGGTTGAAGTCTCTCATAATTAGTAGTCCAGATCCATTCCTGCTAGCAACAGAAGCTGCTCTTTCTATTATGTTAATGGTGGCCATGTTGTTTCTATCATATTCCTGTCTAGGTCTTCTGTCATTTGGTGGTGGATTATATATGACTACTACTATAATTTTTTTCCCTCCATTTGTTACAGTACCTGCTATGTAGTCACTGAAACCTTCACAGCCCTGAATATCCATCTCCTCAAAATCCCAGCCATTTCTTACCAGCAGAGCTACACCACCCCCACCTCTTCCTTCCCTCTCTTTCCTCATAACATAATAGTCCTGTGAGAACACTGCATTTGTTATTGTTTTCGTCAGCTTTGTTTCTGTGAGGGCTATTATGTGTGGGTTTTCCTCTAGTACCAATTCTCCAAGCTCATTTGCTTTATTTGTAATTCCATCTATGTTAGTGTACATCGCTTTGAGGCTCACTTTCTTCTGTCCCTTCTCAAATCGCCTCCTTGGTGAGTGTTCTGCTGGTGGAGGGTGATGAGGGTGATGGTGAGGACCCGCGAGGGAGTGTTACCTGGGCCCTAGAGTGTGTGAGGGTGATGGTGAGGACCCGCGAGGGAGTGTTACCTGGGCCCTAGAGTGTGTGAGGATGATGGTGAGGGCCCGCGAGGGAGTGTTACTTGGGCCCTAGAGTGTGTGAGGGTGATGGTGAGGACCCGCGAGGGAGTGTTACCTGGGCCCTAGAGTGTGTGAGGGTGATGGTGAGGGGACAGCCTCACATCTGTGGTTACCTGTGGCAACCCATGAAGGGAGACAGGATCTGACGAATATTGTAATGATAACTCCCCACGACCTGATAACTGCAGGTAATTGAACAATGGAAATATTCGAGTGTGTATGTATGTAAACTCCCGCCGGCTGTTTCCTGGGCGGCCTCATCCCTTGCTAGGAGAGATGTTTCCTGGGCGGCCTCATCCCCTGCTAGGAGAGTTGTTTCCTGGGCGGCCTCATCCCTTGCTAGGAGAGATGTTTCCTGGGCGGCCTCATCCCTTGCTAGGAGAGATGTTTCCTGGGCGGCCTCATCCCCTGCTAGGAGAGATGTTTCCTGGGCGGCCTCATCCCCTGCTAGGAGAGATGTTTCCTGGGCGGCCTCATCCCTTGCTAGGAGAGATGTTTCCTGGGCGGCCTCATCCCTTGCTAGGAGAGATGTTTCCTGGGCGGCCTCATCCCCTGCTAGGAGAGATGTTTCCTGGGCGGCCTCATCCCTTGCTAGGAGAGGTTTCCTGGGCGGCCTCATCCCTTGCTAGGAGAGATGTTTCCTGGGCGGCCTCATCTCTTGCTAGGAGAGATGTTTCCTGGGCGGCCTCATCCCCTGCTAGGAGAGATGTTTCCTGGGCGGCCTCATCCCCTGCTAGGAGAGATGTTTCCTGGGCGGCCTCATCCCTTGCTAGGAGAGATGTTTGCTGGGAGATTTAACACTGTAATTTTTTTCCTAGGAGGGTTGGGGGCTGTTGTTTTTCTGATCGGTTTTGTCTTTTCTTGATAGTCTTTTCATGGTTTGTTCGTGTTTAATGTTTCCTCCCGCGCTGACTTTTACCTGAAGTAGTGTAATTCACAGTTTTATCTAACTCTGTTCGTATTTATGTGTCAGTGTGTATCGATCTGTCTGAATGTGTTTCAGTATATATGTCTCTTGTCTGTTTTTTTCTCTCTCATTCTCTCATTCTCTCTCTCTCT
>NC_091219.1:20394823-20407323 GCF_040958095.1 Procambarus clarkii
TTCCCCACCGACAGATGACGCTCTGCCAGGGATGTGAGAAATAGCTTAGTTTAACTAGTACATTATACATTCCATAATAACATTACAAAATATATTCTAGCGACCGATTATTTCTTGCCTGAAGATGAATACTAAATTGAAGTGCACCTTGAAGTTGGTGTTCTCACCTCACGAAGGCTTGAATCATCTACTGGTCACGCAAAACAATTTTGACGGAAATTCATTACGCATGTGGGTCGTCGGCTCACGCTTGTTTGCGTGTTGTTGAGTTCGTAACGACTGAACATTCTATTGTGCTCGGGAGGGAACTTACGTGAAACATTTTCATGACAGTGACGGTAAATATATTGATTTAGATTTTTAAACCCGTTGAAAACTATACAAAATGCAAATAAAAGGTTAATAGGATGCAGATATTTGGTAGGAACAATGATGAGGTATTAAACCTGAAACACTGTCACCAAGACTTTGTGCAAAAATGAGTGATGGTACTCACTTGAGTGGTGGCACTCAGTGACTGATGGTCACTGGTACTCGCCCTGAGTGCTAGTCACGTACTCATTGTGAGTGCAGGTACTCACCCTGAGTGCTAGTGGTACTGTGAGCGTTGATACTCATTGAAAGTGCTCTTTATCTTTACTCATTGTGAGTGTTGGTTACTAGTACTCACCGAGTGCTGGTGAGGGGGGGGGGGCTGGTCACTGGTAATTGAAATTGAAGTTTATTGAGGTAAAATACACACAAAGGGATGAGGTAGCTCAAGCTATTCTCACCCCGTTCAGTACATCGTGTTAATACATACATAGACACACATCACAAACAAACATATTACCAAACATTCTGAGGTCACTGGTACTCACCGTGAGTGCTGGTCGCTGGCGGGAGGCTGAATAAGGTGAGTAAGGTGTGCATTCATTGGGGCGCAGGCCGTCACGTCCACCACAGTGGTGGTGCGGGTCGGGTAGACCGTGACGGCGTGGTAGACGGTGGTCACTACCGTGCTGATCTCACACTCAATAGTCAATACCTTCGTCTCCTGAGTGATGACCTCGTCCGTCGTGGCTTCCAGCCATAGGGATCTCTTGGGCTCCGCCAAGCTTACTCTCACCAACAGGAGGAGTATGAGGCTGACTGTAGCGTGGCGGCGGCTGGACATCTTGCTGAAACCAAGGGGAAACAACGTGAATAATTGGACAATCAACAGTACTTCCTGTTCGCTGGTTGTATGTAGTCAAGCCACAACACAGAATGCATTATAGCTAATTTCGCAACCTTGTGTGATGTGTATGTTTAAATGACTTTATAGTAGGCGTGTTAAAAAGTATATAGACAAATGAAAATCAATACCCCCCTAACTATTCGAATCTAAGCGTAACCTAGCCTAACATAACCTAATATAGGTTATTCTGACTTTGGAATACTGTCGATTATAAATTGTTTTGAATTCTGTTTTTGCACCGCTTTAAAGGTGCAGTGCAAAACACCTGTAATGTTTGTAATGTACTGTAATATTGCACACACCAGTGGAATATCTGTAATTATATGTTTTACATGTAGCCATCAGTGATGATTCTTCATTATCCCGTATTATTCGGGATAATGAATCACTGTTAGCCATCTTCACTACACTGACTTCGTCACTGTTAACCATTTTTAGAGCACACCTTCACTAACATACACTGAGGGTGTACTACACAGTTCTGGACTATATCCTGAACCAAAGTAGACTTGTTGGTGATGGTCAGCCAGTTATTGTGACCTTAATAAAGGTTGATAGACCCAACACCACATCCAGACAGGCTATACTTTGTACATAAAACCGTGGCCACTTTGTACATAAAACCGTGGCCACTTTGTACATAAAACCGTGGCCACTTTGTACATAAAACCGTGGCCACTTTGTACATAAAACCGTAGCCACTTTGTACATAAAACCGTAGCCATCTTGTACATTAAACTGTGGCCAGACATTAACCTGTCCTCGGGGAGTAAATCCGCTCACGGTAATAGATTCAGAACGACTACATAAGTAGTGTCATTATCTACTCTCTACCTGTGGTTTGGTTATGTTAAGGTTGGGATTCATTGTTTGGTTGCGTTAATATGATGTAATATTGGCCAAAATCTGAAATATGCAAATTTGAAAACTAATATACCATTGAATTTAGTTTACAGAAAATCAAATTCTTTAGACCATTTAAAAAAAAACTTTTCAGCATACTTTGTTTTAAACCCACTATTTATAATACAATAAAGTTATAACTTGAGAATAATCTGTTTAGGACAAAGGTTCATTTGTCAGGTTACAAGTAGACTATTACTGGAACCATAAAATGCTTTCAGACCATAACTATCCAGGGGGTTTGTCGCTTGACTTGCTCTGAAGACAGGCCAAAAGAGCCAGGTGCCCACACACCATCCTGAGCATACCTGCGGGGGCCACTACCTAGTTTAGTTAATTTATTATGCACCCCATACCCATCCTGTGGGGGGGAGGGGTAGCGGAAAGGGTTACATAGGCACGTAATGGGCTCAGGGACTGAAGCCCACAAAATTTATTTAACTAAGCAAGTTACACAATTCAATTCAAATCGTCACATCAACAACGGGCTCGAGACCGACCACAAGCACAGCTTCTAAATTAAGTATGTGGAGAGCTAGTGCCACACAGCCATGGGATACCACAGACATTCAAAGGAAAGAAAACTCAAATTTTATTACCAATAATATGAAAGGGGATTTTAAGAATCATCCACAGTAAACAAAACTTAAATGCTTCATGAGCAGGATGTGCGTGGTAATTTGTCTTCTTATTGAAGGTGTTTACGAGAGTATTGCCTTGTGGCGTCACGCCGGAGGGCGCTAGAGGATCTTTGTGTTTTTTCTAACACGGGAACACAGTCATTATCAGAAGAAGACGGCATTCGTTCACGTCCTGTGCTCGAATCGGACTTCTATAAATGCTTCATCCAGATACTGTTAATGCAAATAATTACCAACACGCAAGAGTGCTCACTGCCAGAGGAAGACGCACACGCAAGAGTGCTCACTGCCAGAGGAAGACGCACACGCAAGAGTGCTCACTGCCAGAGGAAGACGCACACGCAAGAGTGCTCACTGCCAGAGGAAGACGCACACGCAAGAGTGCTCACTGCCAGAGGAAGACGCACACGCAAGAGTGCTCACTGCCAGAGGAAGACGCACACGCAAGAGTGCTCACTGCCAGAGGAAGACGCACACGCAAGAGTGCTCACTGCCAGAGGAAGACGCACACGCAAGAGTGCTCACTGCCAGAGGAAGACGCACACGCAAGAGTGCTCACTGCCAGAGGAAGACGCACACGCAAGAGTGCTCACTGCCAGAGGAAGACGCACACGCAAGAGTGCTCACTGCCAGAGGAAGACGCACACGCAAGAGTGCTCACTGCCAGAGGAAGACGCACACGCAAGAGTGCTCACTGCCAGAGGAAGACGCACACGCAAGAGTGCTCACTGCCAGAGGAAGACGCACACGCAAGAGTGCTCACTGCCAGAGGAAGACGCACACGCAAGAGTGCTCACTGCCAGAGGAAGACGCACACGCAAGAGTGCTCACTGCCAGAGGAAGACGCACACGCAAGAGTGCTCACTGCCAGAGGAAGACGCACACGCAAGAGTGCTCACTGCCAGAGGAAGACGCACACGCAAGAGTGCTCACTGCCAGAGGAAGACGCACACGCAAGAGTGCTCACTGCCAGAGGAAGACGCACACGCAAGAGTGCTCACTGCCAGAGGAAGACGCACACGCAAGAGTGCTCACTGCCAGAGGAAGACGCACACGCAAGAGTGCTCACTGCCAGAGGAAGACGCACACGCAAGAGTGCTCACTGCCAGAGGAAGACGCACACGCAAGAGTGCTCACTGCCAGAGGAAGACGCACACGCAAGAGTGCTCACTGCCAGAGGAAGACGCACACGCAAGAGTGCTCACTGCCAGAGGAAGACGCACACGCAAGAGTGCTCACTGCCAGAGGAAGACGCACACGCAAGAGTGCTCACTGCCAGAGGAAGACGCACACGCAAGAGTGCTCACTGCCAGAGGAAGACGCACACGCAAGAGTGCTCACTGCCAGAGGAAGACGCACACGCAAGAGTGCTCACTGCCAGAGGAAGACGCACACGCAAGAGTGCTCACTGCCAGAGGAAGACGCACACGCAAGAGTGCTCACTGCCAGAGGAAGACGCACACGCAAGAGTGCTCACTGCCAGAGGAAGACGCACACGCAAGAGTGCTCACTGCCAGAGGAAGACGCACACGCAAGAGTGCTCACTGCCAGAGGAAGACGCACACGCAAGAGTGCTCACTGCCAGAGGAAGACGCACACGCAAGAGTGCTCACTGCCAGAGGAAGACGCACACGCAAGAGTGCTCACTGCCAGAGGAAGACGCACACGCAAGAGTGCTCACTGCCAGAGGAAGACGCACACGCAAGAGTGCTCACTGCCAGAGGAAGACGCACACGCAAGAGTGCTCACTGCCAGAGGAAGACGCACACGCAAGAGTGCTCACTGCCAGAGGAAGACGCACACGCAAGAGTGCTCACTGCCAGAGGAAGACGCACACGCAAGAGTGCTCACTGCCAGAGGAAGACGCACACGCAAGAGTGCTCACTGCCAGAGGAAGACGCACACGCAAGAGTGCTCACTGCCAGAGGAAGACGCACACGCAAGAGTGCTCACTGCCAGAGGAAGACGCACACGCAAGAGTGCTCACTGCCAGAGGAAGACGCACACGCAAGAGTGCTCACTGCCAGAGGAAGACGCACACGCAAGAGTGCTCACTGCCAGAGGAAGACGCACACGCAAGAGTGCTCACTGCCAGAGGAAGACGCACACGCAAGAGTGCTCACTGCCAGAGGAAGACGCACACGCAAGAGTGCTCACTGCCAGAGGAAGACGCACACGCAAGAGTGCTCACTGCCAGAGGAAGACGCACACGCAAGAGTGCTCACTGCCAGAGGAAGACGCACACGCAAGAGTGCTCACTGCCAGAGGAAGACGCACACGCAAGAGTGCTCACTGCCAGAGGAAGACGCACACGCAAGAGTGCTCACTGCCAGAGGAAGACGCACACGCAAGAGTGCTCACTGCCAGAGGAAGACGCACACGCAAGAGTGCTCACTGCCAGAGGAAGACACACGCCGCTTGAGGTACTACTAGTGGAGCCAGCCTGCCAGGCGTCGGGTCACGCTCACTTTCCAAGGGTAAACAACCTTCCAGGGACCACATATGTTAAGGCTCACGTGTGTAGAGATTAATTGTGTAAAGTCTACATGCGAAGAACACACAATTAACCACATATGTGTATAGTACTATGCTTAAAAAAAAAACACGTGCAAAGGACACGTGTGTGAAACCACGTGTGTAGAACTTACATGTGTAATGTTTACATGAGAGAGATCCTCCTATTGTAGTAAGTTGTATTCATCATCTGTATACGTGTATTCTTAAATTAAATATATATATTCACACATAGTACGTAGGTACATATATTATGATTACCATGTTTCTTTACCATATTACCTGTGTCTGCATTTTTCTGTCACATGATTTAAACTTGCTACCTCGTGAGCTTAGTATTTAAGCTCGTCTTATTCAGGACTTAAAAGATACATACCTACAGCCACTGCTGGTAAACGCATGGAGGAGAGTGCATGTGCACGCCCGTCTTCCCAGCACGTGCTGGGAAGACGGGCCACCACGAGCGTAGCTCTCATCCTGTAACTACACTTGGGTAATTACACACACTTCCCGCCATTATTCCTGGTGACCCGACGCAGTAGTCATGATGGTGGGCTGGTAATTCAACCCCCCCCCGTCATCACTTACTCGGTTTGAGGGTGACTGCTCGTGGGTGGAGCCCGGCTGCCTGTGCTCGTGGGTGGAGCCCGGCTGCCTGTGCTCGTGGGTGGAGCCCGGCTGCCTGTGCTCGTGGGTGGAGCCCGGCTGCCTGTGCTCGTGGGTGGAGCCCGGCTGCCTGTGCTCGTGGGTGGAGCCCGGCTGCCTGTGCTCGTGGGTGGAGCCCGGCTGCCTGTGCTCGTGGGTGGAGCCCAGCTGCCTGTGCTCGTGGGTGGAGCCCAGCTGCCTGTGCTCGTGGGTGGAGCCCAGCTGCCTGTACTCGTGGGTGGAGCCCAGCTGCCTGAACTCGTGGGTGGAGCCCAGCTGCCTGTACTCGTGGGTGGAGCCCAGCTGCCTGTACTCGTGGGTGGAGCCCAGCTGCCTGTACTCGTGGGTGGAGCCCAGCTGCCTGTACTCGTGGGTGGAGCCCAGCTGCCTGTACTCGTGGGTGGAGCCCAGCTGCCTGTACTCGTGGGTGGAGCCCAGCTGCCTGTACTCGTGGGTGGAGCCCAGCTGCCTGTACTCGTGGGTGGAGCCCAGCTGCCTGTACTCGTGGGTGGAGCCCAGCTGCCTGTACTCGTGGGTGGAGCCCAGCTGCCTGTACTCGTGGGTGGAGCCCAGCTGCCTGTACTCGTGGGTGGAGCCCAGCTGCCTGTACTCGTGGGTGGAGCCCAGCTGCCTGTACTCGTGGGTGGAGCCCAGCTGCCTGTACTCGTGGGTGGAGCCCAGCTGCCTGTACTCGTGGGTGGAGCCCAGCTGCCTGTACTCGTGGGTGGAGCCCAGCTGCCTGTACTCGTGGGTGGAGCCCAGCTGCCTGTACTCGTGGGTGGAGCCCAGCTGCCTGTACTCGTGGGTGGAGCCCAGCTGCCTGTACTCGTGGGTGGAGCCCAGCTGCCTGTACTCGTGGGTGGAGCCCAGCTGCCTGTACTCGTGGGTGGAGCCCAGCTGCCTGTACTCGTGGGTGGAGCCCAGCTGCCTGTACTCGTGGGTGGAGCCCAGCTGCCTGTACTCGTGGGTGGAGCCCAGCTGCCTGTACTCGTGGGTGGAGCCCAGCTGCCTGTACTCGTGGGTGGAGCCCAGCTGCCTGTACTCGTGGGTGGAGCCCAGCTGCCTGTACTCGTGGGTGGAGCCCAGCTGCCTGTACTCGTGGGTGGAGCCCAGCTGCCTGTACTCGTGGGTGGAGCCCAGCTGCCTGTACTCGTGGGTGGAGCCCAGCTGCCTGTACTCGTGGGTGGAGCCCAGCTGCCTGTACTCGTGGGTGGAGCCCAGCTGCCTGTACTCGTGGGTGGAGCCCAGCTGCCTGTACTCGTGGGTGGAGCCCAGCTGCCTGTACTCGTGGGTGGAGCCCAGCTGCCTGTACTCGTGGGTGGAGCCCAGCTGCCTGTACTCGTGGGTGGAGCCCAGCTGCCTGTACTCGTGGGTGGAGCCCAGCTGCCTGTACTCGTGGGTGGAGCCCAGCTGCCTGTACTCGTGGGTGGAGCCCAGCTGCCTGTACTCGTGGGTGGAGCCCAGCTGCCTGTACTCGTGGGTGGAGCCCAGCTGCCTGTACTCGTGGGTGGAGCCCAGCTGCCTGTACTCGTGGGTGGAGCCCAGCTGCCTGTACTCGTGGGTGGAGCCCAGCTGCCTGTACTCGTGGGTGGAGCCCAGCTGCCTGTACTCGTGGGTGGAGCCCAGCTGCCTGTACTCGTGGGTGGAGCCCAGCTGCCTGTACTCGTGGGTGGAGCCCAGCTGCCTGTACTCGTGGGTGGAGCCCAGCTGCCTGTACTCGTGGGTGGAGCCCAGCTGCCTGTACTCGTGGGTGGAGCCCAGCTGCCTGTACTCGTGGGTGGAGCCCAGCTGCCTGTACTCGTGGGTGGAGCCCAGCTGCCTGTACTCGTGGGTGGAGCCCAGCTGCCTGTACTCGTGGGTGGAGCCCAGCTGCCTGTACTCGTGGGTGGAGCCCAGCTGCCTGTACTCGTGGGTGGAGCCCAGCTGCCTGTACTCGTGGGTGGAGCCCAGCTGCCTGTACTCGTGGGTGGAGCCCAGCTGCCTGTACTCGTGGGTGGAGCCCAGCTGCCTGTACTCGTGGGTGGAGCCCAGCTGCCTGTACTCGTGGGTGGAGCCCAGCTGCCTGTACTCGTGGGTGGAGCCCAGCTGCCTGTACTCGTGGGTGGAGCCCAGCTGCCTGTACTCGTGGGTGGAGCCCAGCTGCCTGTACTCGTGGGTGGAGCCCAGCTGCCTGTACTCGTGGGTGGAGCCCAGCTGCCTGTACTCGTGGGTGGAGCCCAGCTGCCTGTACTCGTGGGTGGAGCCCAGCTGCCTGTACTCGTGGGTGGAGCCCAGCTGCCTGTACTCGTGGGTGGAGCCCAGCTGCCTGTACTCGTGGGTGGAGCCCAGCTGCCTGTACTCGTGGGTGGAGCCCAGCTGCCTGTACTCGTGGGTGGAGCCCAGCTGCCTGTACTCGTGGGTGGAGCCCAGCTGCCTGTACTCGTGGGTGGAGCCCAGCTGCCTGTACTCGTGGGTGGAGCCCAGCTGCCTGTACTCGTGGGTGGAGCCCAGCTGCCTGTACTCGTGGGTGGAGCCCAGCTGCCTGTACTCGTGGGTGGAGCCCAGCTGCCTGTACTCGTGGGTGGAGCCCAGCTGCCTGTACTCGTGGGTGGAGCCCAGCTGCCTGTACTCGTGGGTGGAGCCCAGCTGCCTGTACTCGTGGGTGGAGCCCAGCTGCCTGTACTCGTGGGTGGAGCCCAGCTGCCTGTACTCGTGGGTGGAGCCCAGCTGCCTGTACTCGTGGGTGGAGCCCAGCTGCCTGTACTCGTGGGTGGAGCCCAGCTGCCTGTACTCGTGGGTGGAGCCCAGCTGCCTGTACTCGTGGGTGGAGCCCAGCTGCCTGTACTCGTGGGTGGAGCCCAGCTGCCTGTACTCGTGGGTGGAGCCCAGCTGCCTGTACTCGTGGGTGGAGCCCAGCTGCCTGTACTCGTGGGTGGAGCCCAGCTGCCTGTACTCGTGGGTGGAGCCCAGCTGCCTGTACTCGTGGGTGGAGCCCAGCTGCCTGTACTGTACAGCTGACCTGCGGGAGCCGGTCGGTCGAGCAGACAGCACGCTGGACTTGTGATTCTGTGGTCCCGGGTTCGATCCCAGGCGCCAGCAAGAAACAATGGGCAGAGTTTCTTTCACCCTATGCCCCTGTTACCTAGCAGTAAAATAGGTACCTGGGTGTTAGTCAGCTGTCACGGGCTGCTTCCTAGAGGGTGAAGGCCTGGTCGAGGACCGGGCCGCGGGGACACTAAAGCCCCGAAATCATCTCAAGATAACCACAAGGCCTAAAGCAGTCAGGTAAATATTCTAGAGTTGAACTAAGACTTGGAGACGGCCCTGCACCGCACTAGACGGTCTAGACGGTCAGCCAGTCTGACATTCGTTTCGCCAAACATCCATTCAGCTAGATAACTACCCAGCCTATCAGTCAAAGGGACAACCTGACTGTCAGCCAGCCGGTCTGTGAAAAACGGAATTTCAACGCAGAAGTGGGAAGTAATCCTGGCCTGGCCGTAGTCACTGACTGCGCTATGCTTCCCACCATAAGACCCCACATGTCCCAATTACTGGAGCGTCTCAAGTGGGGGGGGGGGGGAGTCATACCACACACAGCTGCTACCTGGTTACCTGGTTGATACCTGGTTGATGGGGTTCTGGGAGTTCTTCTACTCCCCAAGCCCGGCCCGAGGCCAGGCTCGACTTGTGAGAGTTTGGTCCACCAGGCTGTTGCTTGGAGCGGCCCGCAGGCCCACATACCCACCACAGCCCGGTTGGTCCGGCACTCCTTGGAGGAATAAATCTAGTTTCCTCTTGAAAATGTCCACGGTTGTTCCGGCAATATTTCTTATGCTTGCTGGGAGGACGTTGAACAACCGCGGACCTCTGATGTTTATACAGTGTTCTCTGATTGTGCCTATGGCACCTCTGCTCTTCATTGGTTCTATTCTACATTTTCTTCCATGTCGTTCACTCCAGTACGTTGTTATTTTACTGTGTAGATTTGGTACTTGGCCCTCCAGTATCTTCCAGGTGTATATTATTTGATATCTCTCTCGTCTTCTTTCTAGTGAGTACATTTGGAGGGCTTTGAGACGATCCCAATAATTTAGGTGCTTTATTGCGTCTATGCGTGCCGTATATGTTCTCTGTATTCCCTCTATTTCAGCAATCTCTCCTGCTTTGAAGGAGGAAGTGAGTACTGAGCAGTACTCAAGACGGGACAACACAAGTGCCTTGAAGAGTACAACCATTGTGATGGGATCCCTGGATTTGAAAGTTCTCGTAATCCATCCTATCATTTTTCTGGCTGTCGCAATATTTGCTTGGTTATGCTCCTTAAACGTTAGGTCGTCCGACATTATTATTCCCAAATCCTTTACATGCTGTTTTCCTACTATGGGTACATTTGATTGTGTTTTGTACTCTGTATTATGTTTAAGGTCCTCATTTTTACCGTACCTGAGTACCTGGAATTTATCACTGTTAAACATCATGTTATTTTCTGATGCCCAGTCGAAAACTTTATTAATATCAGCTTGAAGTTTTTCAATGTCCTCAGCCGAGGTAATTTTCATACTGATTTTTGTGTCATCTGCAAAGGATGATACGAAGCTGTGACTTGTATTTTTGTCTATATCTGATATGAGAATAAGGAAAAGCAGTGGTGCAAGGACTGTACCTTGAGGTACAGAGCTTTTCACTGCACTTGGACTAGATTTTATATGGTTGACAGTTACTCGCTGAGTCCTGTTTGACAGAAAACTGAGTATCCAGCGTCCTACTTTACCGGTTATTCCCATTGACTTCATTTTGTGTGCTATCACGCCATGGTCACATTTATCGAAGGCCTTTGCGAAGTCCGTGTATATCACATCAGCATTCTGTTTCTCTTCTAATGCCTCAGTGACTTTGTCGTAGTGCTCAAGTAGCTGTGAGAGGCACGATCTTCCCGCTCGAAATCCATGTTGGCCTGGGTCTCCCCTGCAGATATAGAGTCCACACCTGACTCAAGTGCAGTGTGTCAAGAGGTAAGGTAATTATCAAAAGAAGGCACCAAACCGGGAAGGCTATGTAGCACCATCAAAGTGCGAAATAATTAGAGGGCGCTAAATATCACCAAGAATGCCGATACGAGAACAAAAACGCATAAGGCGAACGATATCAAAAGTATCCGATTCACTTAGAATTCTATCGAGGGACAAGTGACCGTGAGGGACGGTCGGAAAGCAAGACACACGCTCGTCCTGGAAGTCAGGACATTTAACAAGGATATGCACAACTGTAAGAGGGACAACGCAATTCGGACAATAAGGAGCAGGGCGGCGCTCCATTAAGTGACCGTGGGTAAAGCGGGTATGACCAACCCGCAGCCGTGCCAAAGCAGTTTCCCACCGCCGGTTACGGTGGTAGGAGGAAGGCCACGGGGACACACTACGTTTGAGAGTACGCAGCTTGCTACCAAACACAGAGGACCAACAACCCTGCCAACAAGCAAGAATGGAAGAATGAATAACAGGATAAAAGTCGGAATAAGGAATACTTTTACGGGAGATGGGATAAGAACGGATAGCTTCCTTAGCGGCAGCATCCGCACGCTCATTAAAAGAAACACCAATATGGCTGGGAACCCCGCAAAACTACTGATTTAAATTTACTAGAAATAAGAAACAGCCAATGTTGAATCTCTATGACCACCGGATGGACAGGATTAAAGGACCCTAGAGCCATGAGGGCACTACGAGAGTCAGTGATGAGTCAAAGTTGGCCAGTTTTCGTACCTGGAGGAAGGTAGTCTTCTGTGGTATTGTGGCAATGAGCCATGCAGTAATTTCTGAAACAAAAAAAATCAAATTGTTAGTTTATTGTGTTCCGTGATGTTTTATTTTTTCAGTGTGTGTAACATGTGTTGATAAAAACCGATTTATAATTTTTAAACAAGAATTTCATACAAATATTTCAATATGTGAGCATTTTTTTTTTATCTTTTCCAGAAGTCATTTAAAGCAGCAGCAGGCAAGCCCTGTCTTCTGGCCAGAATTAAAACTACACAAACCTTGCAAGGTAAGGCAATTGCAAGGTTTCTGGAGGATGAATGTTTTATCCCCCCCCCCCCACATGTACCAGTACTAAATATGCAATTTTAACAAATACATATATCTTGACAAATGTCCAACAATTCTTTATTATGCGCATACGATCTTGAGCCCCATTTCCCAACTGGTAAGTAGACCCCCTCTTAACAAGGGGGTCTTTCGAGAATTAGAAAATAGTGCCATTCTTCAAAAAGGGTGGGAACCACTGATTTACAGTATTTGTTCCCTACCAATCATGGCCACAAACATAAATAGCAATCTAAGTAAGAGATGGCAGAGTACAGTGAAAAATGGTGAATCACAGAGCGAGCCAGCTCTCAGGGTTCACAAGGATTTGTAGAGAAGCAAGATGGCAAGTTGAAAATTACGTAGTGGCTAAAGCTTGTACTCGAAACTACTGGAGATTAAGGGAGCTCCTTAGGCAATCACTAGTGATCTTTGTCAAGTGATGATGATAATCAAGTGGTAAAGAAATACACAAGGCAGCAGACGTACTATGCAATCCAGTAACTAGATTAG
>NC_091219.1:20414823-20527323 GCF_040958095.1 Procambarus clarkii
ACTGATGCCCACCATCCCTACTGATGCTACCATCACCACTAATGCCCACCATCACCACTAATGCCCACCATCACCACTGATGCCCACCATCACCACTGATGCCCACTATCACCACTGATGCCCACCATCACCACTGATGCCCACCATCACCACTAATGCCCACCATCACCACTAATGCCCACCATCACCACTAATGCCCACCATCACCACTAATGCCCACCATCACCACTGATGCTCACCATCACCACTGATGCCCACCATCACCACTGATGCCCACTATCACCACTGATGCCCACCATCACCACTGATGCTCACCATCACCACTGATGCCCACCATCACCACTGATGCCCACCATCACCACTAATGCCCACCATCACCACTGATGCCCACCATCACCACTGATGCCCACCATCACCACTAATGCCCACCATCACCACTAATGCCCACCATCACCACTGATGCCCACCATCACCACTAATGCCCACCATCATCCCCAGACGCAACGGCCTACGCACACTACGTCTTCAACACATTCGACACAGAACACCAAGGATCCATCAGCTTTGAGGTAAGTCACCCACTGGTACATTTTTTTGTTTAAATACATTTCGACTAGGCTGTGAAGAAAACGGTCGTCGATACTGAAGTTCATCGTTCGTTCCTCAAGCTCTTAATAGATTATTAGTATTTAATAATTTGTTATTGTTATTATGAGTCATAGGATAATAATTTGTATAATAATAATAAGGTTATTTATAGTAGTTATCCCCCGATACAGGACGGTTTATAGGTTGATGCTTTTGTTTTCTTTGGCATGTTCGGATAATCAAGTAAGAACCGCTCTTTGCACAGACTTAGAGCATATAGAGCCATGAAATCTAAGTCACAAAATATACACTTCCAAGATACGTATGCAACCGTATACTTGTTTACAGCCCATCCTCCGAATAGACAGTACGTTTTAATACTAAATGTAATAAGTACATTCCTGACTATCGGCATAGTACATAAATACACTTAATCGCCAGCATCACACCAAAATATTGTTAATATTAGAGTTTATCTGAAAGGCTGAATAGAAAACCACGACTACAGACGACCTTGGGAGTGTAGGAGGACAAGCATGTAAATTGCATTTATTGCTTCTTAATTACAATTAATACTTAACCTATAGCTATAGTGATATTAACAATTTTATATAACTAATAAAACAAAACTAAAGTCTTTTCAAAAAATTATAAAGTAACTCAGGATATTTTCAAATTTTGTATAAAATCTCTATTGTTTAATAAAAGTGAAAAAGAAATTCTTCAGATTTAAATCTTGTGCATAAAGAATTGAACTCGAAACCTTCAACCAAAACATTTTGAGCGTATTAACACAAAATTAGGAGAATATTTGAGGAGGTAAGGGTACAATAAGTGTATTTATTATTGACCAAACCACACACTAGAAAGAGAAGGGACGACGACATAGAAACTGTTTTTCGTTCTATTGATACTCGTCCCTTTCACTGGCTTCGCTATGTTGATGACATTTTTGCTTTATAGCCTCATGACCTTAGTCTTTTCCGCCCTTTCCTCTCTTCTCTTAACAATCTGGCTCCTTCCATCCATTCCAAAGTTGAATGGGAATCTAATTCCCTCCTTCCTTTTCTTGACGTTCACGTTCACAGCTCTGTGTCCGGGTTCTTTTTCTCAGTCTACCGTAAACCCATGCATAGTGGCATGTACATTCACTTCTTTTCCTACCATCCTCCTTCTGTTAAGAAAAGTGTCGTCTCTCTTCGCGCTCTACGCATCAGCGATCCTCAATTTCTTGATTCTGAAATTGCCTTTATCTACAAATCATTCTCTCGCCTTGGTTACACTTTGCATTTTATCAACTGTGCGTATTCTTAAGCTAAACGAAATTTCTTTCATCCTAAACCAGCTTCCAATACTAGTAGCACTGTGCTCTGCCTTCCCTTCATATCTGAACTCAAAACTTTTACTAATACCTTTCGTAGTCTTGACATAAAGCTCGCCTTTCGACAAACTAACACACTTCGTAGCAATCTAGTTCACACTACTCCTCCTGCTTCTAATGCTGCTGGTGTCTACTCTATTTCCTGTTCGTCTTGTCCTCTCCAATACTTTGGTGAAACTGGCCGTACACTTAACGACAGACTTAAAGAACACAAAAGAAGTGTTAAGTCTGCAGACACTAACAATGCTCTCTTCTGTCATGTTAGGGATTCTAATCATCCCATTGATTGGCCTTCCTCCAAAATAATCTTTCCTGCCTCTACTCTACACATTAGAAGCAGAATATATATATATATATATATATATATATATATATATATATATATATATATATATATATATATATATATATATATATATATATATGTATTACACACACACAATCATTAATGTTACAAACAGGGGCAATTGAGGTGGGAGTAAATAAAACTAAAATAACGAATGCAACTGGAATATCAAGAGGATTCCTATGAGGTTTATTTAATTTAATATATAAAATTAGACATGCAAAGAACCACAGAGAAACTGAAGAATATATATACGTGTGTATGTGCGTATCTATATAAATTATAATACTGTGATAATATATCACAGTATTATAATTGTCTACAATTATAATATTGTTATAATTGGTCTACAATTAATAACTCGCTTCCAAAATTAATGCATCTCATCAATCCTAGACTCTCATAAACAGAATGTAATCATACTAATGTTTATTGGTAGATTTGTTATTTTTAATTAGTTTTTTGGATATTTTTCTAATGTTTGTTCAAGATAATTTTAAGTAAATACAGGTGCTTTTGACAGATGTGAGAAGATTCATAGTTTTATTAACTCTTATTTAGTTTTGCATAAGTTTTAGCAGTTTGAAACTAGATATTTTGTGGCTCCTTTCCATTTTACGAAGTTATATACTTATATATTTCTCTTACCTTATGGTTCTGTTCACCTAACTGTAAGTAGGCTCCCTGGAGTTATACAAAACTCAATAATTTCTAATGCTTTTTTTCCAGAAAATGCTTTGAAATTGTGAGATATACTTGTATGGAAGACTGAGAACACATCCAGTGTTGTTTTAATGCCATCGAATCTTATCAAGTTTGTATTTTGTTTATAGAGTGCGAGGCAGGTGCTTGCTTGAATTAATGCGAGAATTGAAGAGAAGAGAGAGAGAGACCATATTGTCGGCGCGTGGTAATCCAACCAACGCAGCTGTCGTTCACAAAGCCATTTGTTGGAAGCCTAGCCGCTGACGCGGCTGAGATGAGTCGCAGCCTCACAGAAAATTGTTTGCGAATTGTTGATTTGAAATTGTCTAGTTGGGGGAAAAGCGAAAATATACCGGGAATTGTTTCTTGTATGCCGTTGGCTAGCCGTTGTTTCTTGTCTTCCGTTGACAAAGTTCTTTTGTTGGCATCCGTTGACTGACCGTTGTTTCCTGACCTCCGTTGACTGTTGCCGATAATTTAATGAGTAAATATCACCAAGAATACATAACAAAATATGAAGTGTGTCTCTGACAGTGATTATAAAAGAGCGAAGCGATCAGGTGTGCACTCTGTTGTTTAGTTTGAATCATCTGTTGTGTACAGCTGTCGTCCGTATGGCAGCTGATATCGAATGATAACATAAATGATAACATACGAGTGAAATGTAATAACAAGAGAGAATATATGAAGAAAACTATGCTATTAAAGCTGGGGCCCCATGAGAACGGAAGACTGGTGAGCGTGGACATCTTGCTTGAGTGTGACAGTGAGAATCATGCTTTGAGTGTGACAGTGAGAATCATGCTTTGAGTGTGACAGTGAGAATCATGCTTTGAGCGTGACAGTGAGAATCATGCTTTGAGTGTGACAGTGAGAATCATGCTTTGAGTGTGACAGTGAGAATCTTGCTTTGAGTGTGACAGTGAGAATCATGCTTTGAGTGTGACAGTGAGAATCATGCTTTGAGTGTGACAGTGAGAATCATGCTTTGAGTGTGACAGTGAGAATCATGCTTTGAGTGTGACAGTGAGAATCTTGCTTTGAGTGTGACAGTGAGAATCATGTTTTGAGTGTGACAGTGAGAATCTTGCTTTGAGTGTGAAAGCGAGGGACATAGTGTGAGAACCTTTGATAGAGCTTCTGTAAGAGAGACCGGATGAGAGTGAATGACGTAAATCTTAAAGTCCTCTAGAGTGTGAATAGATGTTGAGATTACCTTTTTTCTCTTTATTAAATAATATACGGCATAAGTGTCATATATACATCAATTTACAAGGAAAATACTACATTACGTATAATTTATATAATTCTCAGTACACCAATATTTCACACCATCACAGAGCCTTAAGCCCCCAAATGTTATACTTGATCCTGCCTCGCAAGAACTTTAAAATATCTTGTCTACTGAGTAACCCCCTCCTGCCTGCCTGTCCTCACACACTCAAAATGTAATCAGAAAGTAGCATAATTATTTTTATTCTTAATTTTCCTGGCAGTGTGAGAGGGAAAACTATCCTGGGAAACTATGTTTCCTGATGGGAGGGAAACTACGCCGAGAGCGAGAGCCTAACAAGAGATTAACGAGAGCTTAGCGAGAGTCTAACGAGAACCTAATGGGAACCTAACGAGAGCCTAACGAGAGCCTAATGAGAGACTAACAAAAGCCTTACGAGAACCTAAGGATAACCTAACGAGAGCCTAACGATAACCTACCGAGAGCCTAACGAGTGAAAAACACGAAATATCCAAACCTGCCATAGCGTTGTTCATTGGTGTAATTCAATCAAATATTTTAGGAAACAAACTTACATTGAAAAAAAAACTTAAAATATAAAGTGCCGTAAAAAAATTATTAATTATTTTAATATATATGAATATACTTAGGCAGAGGGAGCTACGTGTGTGTGTAAAAATTCATACCTGGGTATTAAAGGCAAATTTGGACGCCAATAAGTATTTTGGAACTCTTTTTTGAAGTTTTGAAATAAAGATCATTTAGAAAAAATATTTAAAAAAGATGCTTGAATTATTAATGGATGTGGAGGAAGAGTAGAAGTTAATGGAGGGAGAGGGAGGGATGAGGAGTTTTTATTATTATTATTATTATTATTATTATTATTATTATTATTATTATTATTATTATTATTATTATTATTATCATTATTTTTATTATTTTTTATTATTATTATTATTTACCACAGACGTGGCCACACATTTACAATGCTAACCAGCATATATACATTTTCTTCTGTCCTCCATGGACAGGGTTAGAGATTTGTTAAACATATAATTTAGTGATTTATTGAACAGTCAACCACAGAAGGTGATTGTAGTGTTTTTAAAATGCTAAGCTGACCTACAGTCATAAATTCACAGACTTACGTCTGTTCTACATAAACAGAGTTCGAGGTGTCTTTTTACATAGTATCATTAATGTGCGTTTACAAAGGAGAAATTCAATTCTGGTCAACCTCTACATACCCTGTATACAAATATACACACATGTACATATTTACGCATATACCATATATATATACATACATACACCTATGTCTCTCCTACTTTGACAGGGTAAGATAGCCTCTATAGAAACTACTGTGATATTAACCACTTAACCACTGAAGGTGATTAAGATGCTTTTACAAACTCGCAGTGAAAGGAAAGTTGCTTTAATAAGCAGGCGATGAGTCACAATAACGTGGCTAAAGTATGATAACCAGACCACACACTAGAAGGTGAAGGGACGACGACGTTTCGGTCCGTCCTGGACCATTCTTGAGACATTCTTCGACTTGAGAATGGTCCAGGACGGTCATCTTGCTGTTTCTCTCTCTCTCTCTCTCTCTCTCTCTCTCTCTCTCTCTCTCTCTCTCTCTCTCTCTCTCTCTCTCTCTCTCTCTCTCTCTCTCTCTCTCTCTCTCTCTCTCTCTCTCTCTCTCTCTCTCTCTCTCTCTCTCTCTCTCTCTCTCTCTCTCTCTCTCTCTCTCTCTCTCTCTCTCACACACACACACACACACACACACACACACACACACGCACACACAAACCTACCCCCATTTAAGAAGCCAAGAGGTGCTTAAGTATCTCTCCATCACTCTCTGCGCAAAGCTTCACCCTGCCTACCGTCCCCAGGAATTCGTCACCATACTCTCGGACCTGTCGCGAGGGTCTATGACGGAGAAGCTACGTTGGGCCTTCAACCTCTACGACATCAACGGCGACGGCTACATCACTAAGGAGGAGATGTTCGATATCGTAGCCGCCATCTACTCTTTGGTGGGTCGCCACTCCTCCCCGGCCGTCGAGGAGAACACCACGCAAGAGCACGTTGATCGCATCTTTGAGGTTTGTGTTCTTGTCGTATCTTTGAGGTTTGTGCTTTGTTAATGGTATATAAAGGATCTATATAGGGAACAATGTATTAGTCTTTGTGCTGGCTAGAGTGCACAGGCTTTGTGCTAATTCGAATTAATATATTCGAGTTAGGGAGTGAGTTAGGGAACAGTGATCTAAAAAAGAAATAAGGCTGAGAAATTGTTATTAGGAGTACCAAGTTATCTTGCAGCAGATTATGAAGGGTTGAGTTACTAGGGGAGGTTACAGTGGCCAACCCTCATCATGTGAGTTACTAGGGGAGGGTACAGTGGCCAGACCTCATCATGTGAGTTACTAGGGGGAGGGTACAGTGGCCAGACCTCATCACGTGAAGGTGGCCATCCTTGAGACGTGGATGTCCCTACCAGCCGCCCGATGATTAATGATGATTAAGATGTAGTTGAAAATTAAAATTAATTTTAAATCTTTCTAATTGGAGCCCAGGGACATAAAGTAATTAATCAGAATGATGGTGAGGTTGAGGAGGATGGTGACGAAGATGATGAGGATAGTGAGGAGGACAATGATGAAGATGATAGGGGACGAAGGTGAAAATGAGGATGGCGACGAGGGTAATGAGGAAGATGAGAATGGTGAGGAAGATGATGAGGATGGTGAGGATGATAGTAATGATGGTGACGATACACTGGTGAAGAGGAGAATATCTGAGGAGCAGATAATTGTGTGGATAAGTATGGTGAGGTGATGAGGGGTGAGGATAAGGTGATGAGGGGTGAGGAGAAGGTGTATGAGGGGTGAGGGGATGATAGTGAGGGAGATTATGATAGCATGCTGATAGTGAAGATGGCGAGAGTTGACACAAGTACGAGGATGGTGACGGTGAAAATATTTTTGATGAGAATGATAGTGAAGAAGAACACTATGATGGTAAGAATGATGACAGAGAGAGAGAGAGAGAGAGAGGCGGATGCAGATGACAATGAAGATGACAAGCATGATAGTGATGGTTATGAGCAAGATAGTGAGAAGAGGAGGGGGGAGGGGAAATGAAGAGATAAGTCATGATGATAGTGTGAAAAGATTATCTCTGATAATGACGACGATGAGAAGGATGATGGTGAATACGGCTAATGATAGTGAAGGACGGGGGAGGAGGGGAGAGTGATGGTGAGGCTGGGAGAGGTGAGAGCCCCTGGATGCTGGTCTGGTGATGGGGAGTCTCCACGACCCGTTACCATAGTTACAGCTCAGCCTGCCTTTTCCTACCCAACCCCCCCTCCCCCAACCCCCAGTGTTTGCATCTATATGTTATACTCAAATTCTGTCAGTTGAAATGTAACCAATCACAGGCGAGTAGGCCTCTGACGTCATGCCAGACAGAGGAGCATCAGGCATGCTCCCAGCAGCCTCAGTTCTCCACACAGACTCAGAGTAGAAGGACCTCGGCTAGGCAGATATATACCTTGCTATCTCAGTCAATAAATATATACAGAAGCGACTACTGTGTCTACCTTCTACCCCGAACAAGGCAAACGAATATATATGCACTTACCTATTAGTGTCTGCGGGGGAGAGGGGAAGTGAGTTATAGCTCTTTATGCTCTTGCCTAACTACCCCATGATGTATCTTGTCTCTCGTTTACTATTGAACTATTTGGACGTTCGAATTCTTGGTCGAATCTGGCCTTAAAGCTGTGGATGGAGGTGGCTTCTGCAATAGTTTGATATTACTTATATATATTCATTTTTACCAATATTTCGATACTATTTCATGTAGTATCACAATATGTGATTTGGCTTTCAAATCTCAGAATTTCGCATAATAATGCATTTTAAGCAAGTTTTCTTGCATTTTGTTTCGTACTAAAAATCATCGAATTTAGCAATATTTTGACGTTTATCATCCCCTTTTCCTTTATGTTATTTAAACCTAATATCATCGAATTAGGCAATATTTTGCCGTTTTTCCACGTTTTTGTGAATTTTCAGTTTATTGTTATTAATTCATTATATATACGATAAAAATGATGCAAACACATAATTGATTAGAAATAACCCTTAAATACTTTATTTTTAATCAACCATTTGTTTCTCGTTAAAATACTGAGTAGAATATTGAAAAGGGGAGATGTTCGGTTTTTATTGCATATATCGACGTTTCAGCCGGATTAGAGCGGTTTCACGTGTACATCTTCCATCGGTAATATAAACGGAAAATCAGGAACATATTAGTTAATTCGTTTGGTTTTTATCATTTGTATTGGAAACAACATTGTCATATGTCTTTTCTTGGATCTAAATAATATGAAACCTCGCTCTATGATTTGAAGTTAAAATCCTCAAATATTGGTAAATAGTGATTTTTCACGTTTTTCATGTAGTTTGATATTACGTAAATACATTCATTTTTACCAATATTTCGATACTATTTCATGTAGTATCACGATATGTGATTTGGCCTTCAAATCTCAGAATTTCGCATAATATTGCATTTTAAGCAATATTCTTGCATTTTGTTTCATACGAAAAATCATCGAATTTAGCAATATTTTGACGTTTATTATCTCCTTTTCCGTTATGTGATTTAAACAAAATATCATCGAATTAGGCAATATTTTGCCGTTTTTCCACGTTTTTGTGAATTTTCAGTTTATTGTTATTAATTCATTATATATACGATAAAAATGATGCAAACACATAATTGATTAGAAATAACCCTTAAATACTTTATTTTTAATCAACCATTTGTTTCTCGTTAAAATACTGAGTAGAATATTGAAAAGGGGAGATGTTCGGTTTTTATTGCATATATCGACGTTTCAGCCGGATTAGAGCGGTTTCACGTGTACATCTTCCATCGGTAATATAAACGGAAAATCAGGAACATATTAGTTAATTCGTTTGGTTTTTATCATTTGTATTGGAAACAACATTGTCATATGTCTTTTCTTGGATCTAAATAATATGAAACCTCGCTCTATGATTTGAAGTTAAAATCCTCAAATATTGGTAAATAGTGATTTTTTTACGTTTTTCATGTAGTTTGATATTACGTAAATACATTCATTTTTACCAATATTTCGATACTATTTCATGTAGTATCACGATATGTGATTTGGCCTTCAAATCTCAGAATTTCGCATAATATTGCATTTTAAGCAATATTCTTGCATTTTGTTTCGTACGAAAAATCATCGAATTTAGCAATATTTTGACGTTTATTATCTCCTTTTCCTTAATGTGATTTAAACAAAATATCGTGAAATGGAAAGTCAAACAGGACGTGAAATGGAAAGTCAAACAGGACGTGAAATGGAAAGTGAAATAGGACGTGAAGTGGAAAGTGAAACAGGACGTGAAATGTGCGTTGAAGAAAGTAAGGAAGAACATGACGTATTGATGATAGAGGATAGTCAGGAAAATGAACTTTCTAGTAGTGTTAGCGTTCAACCTTCTGTAGTGACAAATGTCGAAACAAAGGTTAAAGTAAAACGGTATAGAGAAATAAGAAAGAAATTAGATATGAATAAGATCACCTTTGATGCTAGTAGCTGTTGTGCAAATGAGGAGAAAGCAGAAATGTTACAGTGTTGGGAGAGTCTGTCTGAGAAAATCTCGTATCTCATGGAATGTGACAGACAGGGCAAAGGTAGTTTTATTAAATCATGGATGAAAGTAGAGTGAGAATATTATCTTGGAGCGTTAATGGGTTAAAATCTAGTGCGGTGGATGTACACTATTATACTCTTAGATAGTACTATATTAACCTGATATGTTACATGGGATTCTTGTATTTGTACTCACTGAATTTGTGCGCCCCTTGAGGGACTTGAAGTATGGGAAGGGGTAGAAATAGCCTAAGCTAATCTTTGATTTTTTTTTTTTTTTTTTTTTTTTTTTTTTTTTTTTTTTTTTTTTTTTTTTTTTTAACTTGTCTCAATAAACCTACTTGAACTTGGAAGACCATTATGTATTAAAGTGTCAAATTATGGATAACCATAGAAATAAGGAAATAAGTAGTGTACCACTTCAAATTGTTTGGATGTGTGATAATGATATGATAGACAGAATACTTAGGAACTACAAGAATTTTGCCCCAATGATTGTAACACTTACTATATTAATATGCAATGTTAAATGTTGTATTGTGATTTGTGTATCTGTACTCACTGAATTTGTGCGCCCCTTGAGGGACTTGAAGTAGAGGGGGGTAGAAATAGCCTAAGCTACTCTATCCCTTTGAGATGTATTTTTTTCTTGTCTCAATAAACATACTTGAACTTGAACTTGAACATCGAATTAGGCAATATTTTGCCGTTTTTCCACGTTTTTGTGAATTTTCAGTCTATGGGTATAAATTCATTAAATATACGATAAAAATGATGCAAACACTTAATTGATTAGATAATAACCTTAAGTACTTTATTTTCAATCATCTATTTGTTTCTCGTTAAAATACTGAGTAAGATATTGAAAATTGGAGAAGTTCGGTTTTTATTGCATATATCGACGTTTCAGCCGGATTAGAACGGTTTTACGTGTACATCTTCCATCGGTAATATAAACGGAAAATCAAGAACATTTTAGTTAATTCTAATGAAAACACATTGTTTTTTATCATTTGTATTGGAAACACCATTCTCATGTCTTTTCTTGGATCTAAATAATACGAAACCTCGCTCCATTATTTGAAGTTAAAATCCTCATATATGGTAAAATAGTGACTTTTTCACGTTAATCATTTAGTTTGATATTACGTAAATATATTCATTTTTACCAATATTTCGATACTATTTCATGTAGTATCACAATAAGTGATTCGGCCTTCAAATTTCAGAATGTCGCATAATATTTCATTTTAAGCATGTTTTCTTGCATTTTGTTTCGTACGAAAAATCATCGAATTTAGCAATATTTTGACGTTTATCATCTCCTCTCCCTTTATGTGATTTAAACAAAATATCATCGAATTAGGCAATATTTTGCCGTTTTTCCACGTTTTTGCGATTTTTCAGTTTATTGTTAATAATTCATTATATATACGATATAAATGATGCAAACACATAATTAATTAAATAATAATTTAAATACTTCATTTTCAATCATCTATTTCTTTCTCGTTAAAATACTGAGTAAGATATTGAAAAGGGGAGAAGTTCTATTTTATTGCATATATCGACGTTTAAGCCGGATTAGAGCGTTTTTCGTGTACATCTTCCATCGGTAATATAAACGGAAAATCAGGAACATTTTAGTTAATTCTAATGAAAACACATTGATTTTTATCATTTTTATTAGAAACAACATTGTCATGTCTTTTCTTGGACCTAATAATACGAAACCTCGCACTATGATTTGAAGTTTAAATCCTCATATATGGTAAAATAGTGACTTTTTGCACGTTTTTCATGTAGTGTGATTTTACGTAAATATATTCGTTTTTACCAATATTTCGAAACTATTTCATGTAGTATCACGATATGTGATTTGGCCTTCAAATCTCAGAATTTCGCATAATATTGCATTTTAAGCAAGTTTTCTTGCATTTTGTTTCGTACGAAAAATCATCGAATTTAGCAATATTTTAACGTTTATCATCCCCTTTTCCTTTATGTGAATTAAACAAAATATCATCGAATTAGGCAATATTTTGCTGTTTTTCCACGTTGTTGTGAATTTTCAGTATTAATTCATTATATATACGATAAAAATGATGCAAACACATAATTGATTAGATAATAACATTAAATACTTCATTTTCAATCAACTTTTTGTTTCTCGTTAAAATACTGAGTAAGATATTGAAAAGGGGAGAAGTTCTGTTTTTATTGCATATATCGACGTTTCAGCCGGAATAGAGATGTTTTCGTGTACATCTTCTATCGGTAATATAAACGGAAAATCAGGAACATTTTAGTTAATTCTAATGAAAACACATTGATTTTTATCATTTTTATTGGAAACAACATTGTCATATATCTTTTCTTGGATCTAAATAATACGAAACCTCGCTCTATGATTTGAAGTTAAAATCCTCAAATATGGTTATATAGTGACTTTTTTCACGTTTTTCATGTAGTTTGATATTACGTATATATATTCATTTTTACCAATATTTCGATACTATTTCATGTAGTATCACGATATGTGATTTGGCCTTCAAATCTCAGAATTTCGCATAATAATGCATTTTAAGCAAGTTTTCTTGCATTTTGTTTCGTACGAAAAATCATCGAATTTAGCAATATTTTGACGTTTATCATCCCCTTTTCCTTTACGTTATTTAAACAAAATATCATCGAATTAGGCAATATTTTGCGGTTTTTCCACGTTTTTGTGAATTTTCAGTTTATTGTTATTAATTCCTTAAATATACGATAAAAATGATGCAAACACATAATTGATTAGATAATAACCTTAAATACTTCATTTTCAATCAACCATTTGTTTCTTGTTAAAATACTGAGTAGGATATTGAGAAGGGGAGAAGTTCGGTTTTTATTGCATATATCGACGTTTCAGCCGGATTAGAACGGTTTTACGTGTACATCTTCCATCGGTAATATAAACGGAAAATCAGAAACATTTTAGTTAATTCCATTGGTTTTTATCATTTGTATTGGAAACAACATTGTCATATGTCTTTTCTTGGATCTAAATAATACGAAACCTCGCTATATGATTTGAAGTTAAAATCCTCAAATATGAAAAAATAGTGACTTTTTCACGTTTTTCATGTAGATATATTCATTTTTACCAACATTTCGATACTATTTCATGTAGTATCACGATATGTGAGTTGGCCTTGAAATCTCAGAATTTCGCATAATATTGCATTTTAAGCAAGTTTTCTTGCATTTTGTTTCGTATGAAAAATCATCGAATTTAGCAATATTTAGACGTTTATCATCCCCTTTTCCTTCATGTGATTTAAACAAATTATCATCGAATTAGGCAATATTTTGCCGTTTTTCCACGTTTTTGTGATTTTTCAGTTTATGGGTATTAATTCATTATATATACGATAAAAATGATGCAAACACATAATTGATTAGAAATAACCCTTAAATACTTTATTCTCAATCAACCATTTGTTTCTCGTTAAAATACTGAGTAGGATATTGAAAAGGGGAGAAGTTCGGTTTTTATTGCATATATCGACGTTTCAGCCGGATTAGAACGGTTTTACGTGTACATCTTCCATCGGTAATATAAACGGAAAATCAGAAACATTTTAGTTAATTCCATTGGTTTTTATCATTTGTATTGGAAAAAACATTGTCATATGTCTTTTCTTGGATCTAAATAATACGAAACCTCGCTCTATGATTTGAAGTTAAAATCCTCAAATATAGTAAAATAGTTACTTTTTCACGTTTTTCATGTAGTTTGATATTACGTAAATATATTCATTTTTACTAATATTTCGATACTATTTCATTTCATATAGTATCACGATATGTGAGTTGGCCTTCAAATCTCAGAATTTCGCATAATATTGCATTTTAAGCAAGTTTTCTTGCATTTTGTTTCGTACGAAAAATCATCGAATTTAGCAATATTTTGACGTTTATTATCTCCTTTTCCTTTATGTGATTTAAACAAAATATCATCGAATTAGGCAATATTTTGCCGTTTTTCCACGTTTTTGTGAATTTTCAGTTTATGGGTATAAATTCATTAAATATACGATAAAAATGATGCAAACACATAATTGATTAGATAATAACCTTAAGTACTTCATTTTCAATCATCTATTTGTTTCTCGTTAAAATACTGAGTATATCCTAATCATATCGACGTTTCAGCCGGATTAGAGCGGTTTTACGTGTACATCTTCCATCGGTAATATAAACGGAAAATCAAGAACATTTTAGTTAATTCTAATGAAACACATTGTTTTTTATCATTTATATTGGAAACACCATTCTCATATGTCTTTTCTTGGATCTAAATAATACGAAACCTCGCTCTATGATTTGAAGTTAAAATCCTCATATTTGGTAAAATAGTGACTTTTTGCACGTTTTTTATGTAGTGTGATTTTACGTAAATATATTCGTTTTTACCAATATTTCGATACTATTTCATTTAGTATCACGATATGTGATTTTGCCTTCAATTATCAGAATTTCGCATAATATTGCATTTTAAGCAAGTTTTCTTGCATTTTGTTTCGTACGAAAAATCATCGAATTTATCAATATATTGACGTTTATCATCCCCTTTTCCTTTATGTGATTTAAACAAATTATCATCGAATTAGGCAATATTTTGCCGTTTTTCCACGTTTTTATGAATTTTCAGGTTATTGTTATTAATTCATTATATGCTTAAAATGAAATATTATGCGACATTCTGAAATTTGAAGGCCGAATCACTTATTGTGATACTACATGAAATAGTATCGAAATATTGGTAAAAATGAATATATTTACGTAATATCAAACTAAATGATTAACGTGAAAAAGTCACTATTTTACCATATATGAGGATTTTAACTTCAAATAATGGAGCGAGGTTTCGTATTATTTAGATCCAAGAAAAGACATGAGAATGGTGTTTCCAATACAAATGATAAAAAACAATGTGTTTTCATTAGAATTAACTAAAATGTTCTTGATTTTCCGTTTATATTACCGATGGAAGATGTACACGTAAAACCGTTCTAATCCGGCTGAAACGTCGATATATGCAATAAAAACCGAACTTCTCCAATTTTCAATATCTTACTCAGTATTTTAACGAGAAACAAATAGATGATTGAAAATAAAGTACTTAAGGTTATTATCTAATCAATTAAGTGTTTGCATCATTTTTATCGTATATTTAATGAATTTATACCCATAGACTGAAAATTCACAAAAACGTGGAAAAACGGCAAAATATTGCCTAATTCGATGTTCAAGTTCAAGTATGTTTATTGAGACAAGAAAAAAATACATCTCAAAGGGATAGAGTAGCTTAGGCTATTTCTACCCCCCTCTACTTCAAGTCCCTCAAGGGGCGCACAAATTCAGTGAGTACAGATACACAAATCACAATACAACATTTAACATTGCATATTAATATAGTAAGTGTTACAATCATTGGGGCAAAATTCTTGTAGTTCCTAAGTATTCTGTCTATCATATCATTATCACACATCCAAACAATTTGAAGTGGTACACTACTTATTTCCTTATTTCTATGGTTATCCATAATTTGACACTTTAATACATAATGGTCTTCCAAGTTCAAGTAGGTTTATTGAGACAAGTTAAAAAAAAAAAAAAAAAAAAAAAAAAAAAAAAAAAAAAAAAAAAAAAAAAAATCAAAGATTAGCTTAGGCTATTTCTACCCCTTCCCATACTTCAAGTCCCTCAAGGGGCGCACAAATTCAGTGAGTACAAATACAAGAATCCCATGTAACATATCAGGTTAATATAGTACTATCTAAGAGTATAATAGTGTACATCCACCGCACTAGATTTTAACCCATTAACGCTCCAAGATAATATTCTCACTCTACTTTCATCCATGATTTAATAAAACTACCTTTGCCCTGTCTGTCACATTCCATGAGATACGAGATTTTCTCAGACAGACTCTCCCAACACTGTAACATTTCTGCTTTCTCCTCATTTGCACAACAGCTACTAGCATCAAAGGTGATCTTATTCATATCTAATTTCTTTCTTATTTCTCTATACCGTTTTACTTTAACCTTTGTTTCGACATTTGTCACTACAGAAGGTTGAACGCTAACACTACTAGAAAGTTCATTTTCCTGACTATCCTCTATCATCAATACGTCATGTTCTTCCTTACTTTCTTCAACGCACATTTCACGTCCTGTTTCACTTTCCACTTCACGTCCTATTTCACTTTCCATTTCACGTCCTGTTTGACTTTCCATTTCACGTCCTGTTTCACTTTCCATTTCACGTCCTGTTTCACTTTCCATTTCACGTCCTGTTTGGCTTTTCATTTCACGTCCTGTTTGGCTTTCCATTTCACGTCCTGTTTGGCTTTCCATTTCACGTCCTGTTTGGCTTTCCATTTCACGTCCTGTTTCACTTTCCATTTCACGTCCTGTTTCACTTTCCATTTCACGTCCTGTTTCACTTTCCACTTCACGTCCTGTTTCACCACCATCTTCACCCCGTCTACCCCCCATAGTTAATTTTTCTAATGCCTCAATCCTCTTTTCTAGTTTTTTTAGATATTCCAATATTTGAGTACCAACCTCAGAGTTCACTATATTGACCTGAACCTTGTTTCCACAAGGTTTAATTTTTTCAGCTGCATTTCCTACTTTCCCTAGGCTCGCCTTAATTGTCTCTGTTCCTTTCTCCCACACATTGTTCATAGGCGCTGTCATTGGCTTCCAACTGTTTCCTCCATGTTCCTGCTGCACAATCTTTCCTTCCTTCGAGGATACATCTATCCTGCTTGTAGCACCCGTCCTCGAGTCTCTCAGATGAGGCTTCATGCGACATAGATAGGAACCAGCATTGTGGCTTCCTCGACAATTGCAACAAGATGGGACGATTTTTTCACCGTTTTTAATCTTGACTCTACACTCTCGAGAGTCGTGTTTCTTACCACAGTACCGACACCTGGAGTCAAACTGGCATTTCCAAGCCATATGTCCCCAACGAGAACACTTCATGCATAATATGGGCTCCTCAATGTATTTTACAACTTTCCTGTAGCCTAGTCCTTGCACAAAAATTCTTTCTGGAGCCTCACCCTTTACCAAGGCAACAACCTGGCTTTGTTTTTCACCACGAACACATGTTCCTCTTTGCCCAAACAACACTATCATTGTTGAGCAATAGATAATCAGGATCCAAATAAGTTGGATACTTAAACACTATGACCTTGGTGTACATCATACCTTTTTCCGGAGTAACCATCACAATATTCTCAAACCCATCCTTCGTTAGGTGTTCCACGGCCTCCTCTGTCCCAACTGTTATATAGGGCCGGTGAAGACCCTCCTTGAATAGTGGTTCATATTCAAAAAACTCCTTAGCCAAACGAACCGTCCACTCCAGCTTTTGATGGAAATTCAGTTGACATGCTGTAGGGAACAACAGCCTCTTCCTTCCATTAGTCTGCATCTCCCGCGTCCTGCTGAGCATGTCTTCATTTTTTGGTCTCTTTGTTATTTCCTCCTCACTGTCTTCGTCTCGCTGTCTTTGAATATTTCTCCGTTTATATCTGTTTACTACTGCTTGATACGGCCTAGTATCATCCTGTCTGCCATCCCCACTGTCACACTCTCCAGGCCCAGTACAGGATCTTCCATCACCTAGGCAGACCGCCTCAGCCATTTCCTCGATACACAAAGGCACTGTATCACTGCAACAGTCGAGAACAAATTCACAACATCTAGCTGCAGCAGCCACGTGCAAACACGAAGATGCGGAGCAACACGTCCTCCTCGCATCATGCAGCAGACCGCACTCTAATAAAATACTCCTGTATTTTACTCCTAAAAGTTAAATAGTGACTTTTTTTACGTTTTTCATGTAGTTTAATATTACGTAAATATATTCATTTTTACCAATATTTCGATACTATTTCATGTAGTATCAAGATATGTGATTTGGCCTTCAAATCTCAGAATTTCGCATAATAATGCATTTTAAGCAAGTTTTCTTGCATTTTGTTTCGTACCAAAAATCATCGAATTTAGCAATATTTAGACTGTTTATCATCCCCTTTTCCTTTATGTTATTTAAACAAAATATCATCGAATTAGGCAATATTTTGCCGTTTTTCCACGTTTTTGTGAATTTTCAGTTTATTGTTATTAATTCATTATATATACGATAAAAATGATGCAAACACATAATTGATTAGAAATAACCCTTCAATACTTTATTTTCAATCGACCATTTGTTTCTCGTTAAAATACTGAGTTGGATATTGAAAAGGGGAGAAGTTCGGTTTGTATTGCATATATCGACGTTTCAGCCGGATTAGAACGGTTTTACGTGTACATCTTCCATAGGTAATATAAACGGAAAATCAGAAACATTTTAGTTAATTCCAATGGTTTTTATCATTTGTATTGGAAACAACATTGTCATATGTCTTTTCTTGGATCTAAATAATATGAAACCTCGCTCTATGATTTGAAGTTAAAATCCTCAAATATTGGTAAATAGTGATTTTTTTCACGTTTTTCATGTAGTTTGATATTACGTAAATACATTCTTTTTTAATAATATTTCGATACTATTTCATGTAGTATCACGATATGTGATTTGGCCTTCAAATCTCAGAATTTCGCATAATATTGCATTTTAAGCAATATTCTTGCATTTTGTTTCGTACGAAAAATCATCGAATTTAGCAATATTTTGACGTTTATCATCCCCTTTTCTTTTATGTGAATTAAACAAAATATCATCGAATTAGGCAATATTTTGCTGTTTTTCCACGTTTTTGTGAATTTTCAGTATTAATTCATTATATATGTACGATCAAAATGATGCAAACACATAATTGATTAGATAATAACATTAAATACTTCATTTTCAATCAACTATTTGTTTCTCGTTAAAATACTGAGTAAGATATTGAAAAGGGGAGAAGTTCTGTTTTTATTGCATATATCGACGTTTCAGCCGGAATAGAGATGTTTTCGTGTACATTTTCCATCGGTAATATAAACGGATAATCAGGAACATTTTAGTTAATTCTAATGAAAACACATTGATTTTTATCATTTGTATTGGAAACAACATTGTCATATGTCTTTTCTTGGATCTAAATAATACGAAACCTCGCTCTATGATTTGAAGTTAAAATCCTCAAATATGGTTAAAAAGTGACTTTTTTTACGTTTTTCATGTAGTTTGATATTACGTAAATATATTCATTTTTACCAATATTTCGATACTATTTCATGTAGTATCACGATATGTGAGTTGGCCTTCAAATCTCAGAATTTCGCATAATATTGCATTTTAAGCAAGTTTTCTTGCATTTTGTTTCGTACGAAAAATCATCGAATTTAGCAATATTGTGACGTTTATTATCTCCTTTTCCTTTATGTGATTTAAACAAAATATCATCGAATTAGGCAATATTTTGCCGTTTTTCCACGTTTTTGTGAATTTTCAGTTTATGGGTATAAATTCATTAAATATACGATAAAAATGATGCAAACACATAATTGATTAGATAATAACGTTAAGTACTTCATTTTCAATCATCTATTTGTTTCTCATTAAAATACTGAGTATATCTTAATCATATCGACGTTTCAGCCGGATTAGAGCGGTTTTACGTGTACATCTTCCATCGGTAATATAAACGGAAAATCAAGAACATTTTAGTTAATTCTAATGAAACACATTGTTTTTTATCATTTATATTGGAAACACCATTCTCATATGTCTTTTCTTGGATCTAAATAATACGAAACCTCGCTCTATGATTTGAAGTTAAAATCCTCATATATGATAAAATAGTGACTTTTTGCACGTTTTTCATGTAGTGTGATTTTACGTAAATATATTCGTTTTTACCAATATTTCGATACTATTTCATGTAGTATCACGATATGTGATTTTGCCTTCAATTATCAGAATTTCGCATAATATTGCATTTTAAGCAAGTTTTCTTGCATTTTGTTTCGTACGAAAAATCATCGAATTTATCAATATATTGACGTTTATCATCCCCTTTTCCTTTATGTGATTTAAACAAATTATCATCGAATTAGGCAATATTTTGCCGTTTTTCCACGTTTTTATGAATTTTTAGTTTATTGTTATTAATTCATTATATATACGATAAAAATAATGCAAACACATAATTGATTAGATAATAACCTTAAATACTTCATTTTCAATCATCAATTTGTTTCTCGTTAAAATACTCAGTAAGATATTGAAAAGGGGAGATGTTCGGATTTATTGCATATATCGACGTTTTAGCCGGATTAGAGCGGTTTTACGTGTACATCTTCCATCGGTAATATAAACGGAAAGTCAAGAACATTTTAGTTAATTCTAATGAAAACACATTGTTTTTTATCATTTGTATTGGAAACAACATTGTCATATGTCTTTTATTGGATCTAAATAATACGAAACCTCGCTATATGATTTGAAGTTAAAACCCTCAAATTTGGTAAAATTGTGACTTTTTCACGTTAATCATGTAGTTTGATATTACGTAAATATATTCATTTTTACCAATATTTCGATACTATTTCATGTAGTATCACGATGTGTGATTTGGCCTTCAAATCTCAGAATTTCGCATAATATTGCATTTTAAGCAAGTTTTCTTGCATTTTGTTTTGTACGAAAAATCATCGAATATAGCAATATTTTGACGTTTATCATCCCCTTTTCCTCTATGTGATTTAAACAAAATATCATCGAATTAGGCAATATTTTGCCGTTTTTCCACGTTCTTGTGAATTTTCTGTTTATTGGTATTAATTCATTATATATACGATAAAAATGATGCAAACACATAATTGATTAGATAATAACCTTAAATACTTCATTTTCAATCAACTATCTGTTTCTCGTTAAAATACTGAGTAAGATATTGAAAAGGGGAGAAGTTCTATTTTTATTGCATATATCGACGTTTCAGCCGGAATAGAGCGGTTTTACGTGTACATCTTTCATCGGTAATATAAACGGAAAATCAGGAACATTTTAGTTAATTCTAATGAAAACACATTGATTGTTATCATTTGTATTGGACACATTGTCATGTCTTTTCTTGGATGTAAATAATACGAAACCTCGCTCTATGATTTGAAGTTAAAATCCTCAAATATGGTTAAATAGTGACTTTTTTTACGTTTTTCATGTAGTTTAATATTACGTAAATATATTAATTTTTACCAATATTTCGATACTATTTCATGTAGTATCAAGATATGTGATTTGGCCTTCAAATCTCAGAATTTCGCATAATAATGCATTTTAAGCAAGTTTTCTTGCATTTTGTTTCGTACCAAAAATCATCGAATTTAGCAATATTTAGACGTTTATCATCCCCTTTTCCTTTATGTTATTTAAACAAAATATCATCGAATTAGGCAATATTTTGCCGTTTTTCCACGTTTTTGTGAATTTTCAGTTTATTGTTATTAATTCATTATATATACGATAAAAATGATGCAAACACATAATTGATTAGAAATAACCCTTAAATACTTTATTTTCAATCGACCATTTGTTTCTCGTTAAAATACTGAGTAGGATATTGAAAAGGGGAGAAGTTCGGTTTTTATTGCATATATCGACGTTTCTGCCGGATTAGAACGGTTTTACGTGTACATCTTCCATCGGTAATATAAACGGAAAATCAGAAACATTTTAGTTAATTCCATTGGTTTTTATAATTTGTATTGGAAAAAACATTGTCATATGTCTTTTCTTGGATGTAAATAATACAAAACCCCGCTCTATGATTTGAAGTTAAAATCCTCAAATATAGTAAAATAGTGACTTTTTCACGTTTTTCATGTAGTTTGATATTACGTAAATATATTCATTTTTACCAATATTTCGATACTATTTCATGTAGTATCACAATATGTGAGTTGGCCTTCAAATCTCAGAATTTCGCATAATATTGCATTTTAAGCAAGTTTTCTTGCATTTTGTTTCGTACGAAAAATCATCGAATTTAGCAATATTTTGACGTTTATTATCTCCTTTTCCTTTATGTGATTTAAACCAATTATCATCGAATTAGGTAATATTTTGCCGTTTTTCCACGTTTTTGTGAATTTTCAGTTTATGGGTATAAATTCATTATATATACGATAAAAATGATGCAAACACATAATTGATTAGATAATAACCTTAAGTACTTCATTTTCAATCATCTATTTGTTTCTCGTTAAAATACTGAGTATATCCTAATCATATCGACGTTTCAGCCGGATTAGAGCGGTTTTACGTGTACATCTTCCATCGGTAATATAAACGGAAAATCAAGAACATTTTAGTTAATTCTAATGAAACACATTGTTTTTTATCATTTGTATTGGAAACACCATTCTCATATGTCTTTTCTTGGATCTAAATAATACGAAACCTCGCTCTATGATTTGAAGTTAAAATCCTCATATATGGTAAAATAGTGACTATTGCACGTTTTTCATGTAGTGTGATTTTACGTAAATATATTCGTTTTTACCAATATTTCGATATTATTTCATGTAGTATCACGATATGTGATTTTGCCTTCAATTATCAGAATTTCGCATAATATTGCATTTTAAGCAAGTTTTCTTGCATTTTGTTTTGTACGAAAAATCATCGAATATAGCAATATTTTGACGTTTATCATCCCCTTTTCCTCTATGTGATTTAAACAAAATATCATCGAATTAGGCAATATTTTGCCGTTTTTCCACGTTCTTGTGAATTTTCTGTTTATTGGTATTAATTCATTATATATACGATAAAAATGATGCAAACACATAATTGATTAGATAATAACCTTAAATACTTCATTTTCAATCAACTATCTGTTTCTCGTTAAAATACTGAGTAAGATATTAAAAAGGGGAGAAGTTCTATTTTTATTGCATATATCGACGTTTCAGCCGGAATAGAGCGGTTTTACGTGTACATCTTTCATCGGTAATATAAACGGAAAATCAGGAACATTTTAGTTAATTCTAATGAAAACACATTGATTGTTATCATTTGTATTGGACACATTGTCATGTCTTTTCTTGGATGTAAATAATACGAAACCTCGCTCTATGATTTGAAGTTAAAATCCTCAAATATGGTTAAATAGTGACTTTTTTTACGTTTTTCATGTAGTTTAATATTACGTAAATATATTCATTTTTACCAATATTTCGATACTATTTCATGTAGTATCAAGATATGTGATTTGGCCTTCAAATCTCAGAATTTCGCATAATAATGCATTTTAAGCAAGTTTTCTTGCATTTTGTTTCGTACCAAAAATCATCGAATTTAGCAATATTTAGACGTTTATCATCCCCTTTTCCTTTATGTTATTTAAACAAAATATCATCGAATTAGGCAATATTTTGCCGTTTTTCCACGTTTTTGTGAATTTTCAGTTTATTGTTATTAATTCATTATATATACGATAAAAATGATGCAAACACATAATTGATTAGAAATAACCCTTAAATACTTTATTTTCAATCGACCATTTGTTTCTCGTTAAAATACTGAGTAGGATATTGAAAAGGGGAGAAGTTCGGTTTTTATTGCATATATCGACGTTTCAGCCGGATTAGAACGGTTTTACGTGTACATCTTCCATCGGTAATATAAACGGAAAATCAGAAACATTTTAGTTAATTCCATTGGTTTTTATAATTTGTATTGGAAAAAACATTGTCATATGTCTTTTCTTGGATGTAAATAATACAAAACCCCGCTCTATGATTTGAAGTTAAAATCCTCAAATATAGTAAAATAGTGACTTTTTCACGTTTTTCATGTAGTTTGATATTACGTAAATATATTCATTTTTACCAATATTTCGATACTATTTCATGTAGTATCACGATATGTGAGTTGGCCTTCAAATCTCAGAATTTCGCATAATATTGCATTTTAAGCAAGTTTTCTTGCATTTTGTTTCGTACGAAAAATCATCGAATTTAGCAATATTTTGACGTTTATTATCTCCTTTTCCTTTATGTGATTTAAACCAATTATCATCGAATTAGGTAATATTTTGCCGTTTTTCCACGTTTTTGTGAATTTTCAGTTTATGGGTATAAATTCATTATATATACGATAAAAATGATGCAAACACATAATTGATTAGATAATAACCTTAAGTACTTCATTTTCAATCATCTATTTGTTTCTCGTTAAAATACTGAGTATATCCTAATCATATCGACGTTTCAGCCGGATTAGAGCGGTTTTACGTGTACATCTTCCATCGGTAATATAAACGGAAAATCAAGAACATTTTAGTTAATTCTAATGAAACACATTGTTTTTTATCATTTGTATTGGAAACACCATTCTCATATGTCTTTTCTTGGATGTAAATAATACGAAACCTCGCTCTATGATTTGAAGTTAAAATCCTCATATATGGTAAAATAGTGACTTTTTGCACGTTTTTCATGTAGTGTGATTTTACGTAAATATAATTGTTTTTACCAATATTTCGATATTATTTCATGTAGTATCACGATATGTGATTTTGCCTTCAATTATCAGAATTTCGCATAATATTGCATTTTAAGCAAGTTTTCTTGCATTTTGTTTCGTACGAAAAATCATCGAATTTATCAATATATTGACGTTTATCATCCCCTTTTCCTTTATGTGATTTAAACAAATTATCATCGAATTAGGCAATATTTTGCCGTTTTTCCACGTTTTTATGAATTTTCAGTTTATTGTTATTAATTCATTATATATACGATAAAAATAATGCAAACACATAATTGATTAGATAATAACCTTAAATACTTCATTTTCAATCATCAATTTGTTTCTCGTTAAAATACTCAGTAAGATATTGAAAAGGGGAGATGTTCGGATTTATTGCATATATCGACATTTTAGCCGGATTAGAGCGGTTTTACGTGTACATCTTCCATCGGTAATATAAACGGAAAGTCAAGAACATTTTAGTTAATTCTAATGAAAACACATTGTTTTTTATCATTTGTATTGGAAACAACATTGTCATATGTCTTTTATTGGATCTAAATAATACGAAACCTCGCTATATGATTTGAAGTTAAAACCCTCAAATTTGGTAAAATTGTGACTTTTTCACGTTAATCATGTAGTTTGATATTACGTAAATATATTCATTTTTACCAATATTTCGATACTATTTCATGTAGTATCACGATATGTGAGTTGGCCTTCAAATCTCAGAATTTCGCATAATATTGCATTTTAAACAAGTTTTCTTGCATTTTGTTTCGTACGAAAAATCATCGAATTTAGCAATATTTTCACGTTCATCTAGCCTATTCCTATCATTTGGGACCATTTCTTTCCTCTATGTCATCCCAAATGCTCATCATGACCCCTTCCAAGGGTTATATAGTCGTAATGGCTTAACGCTTTCTGCTGAAAATCCCCTTCCCATCCTGGGGATTTTTTCCTGGTGAATTTTGAACTCGTCTTATGTAGGAAATAAATATCCTTTAAAAGGACAACATCGAGCAAGGTTACAACAAACACAACATCAATCATTACCACATTTTGTTAATATCAATATAATAAACTCCATTCTTAAAATAAAATCAGTCATCTGCATTCTCTAGGGAATTAATCATTATCGACAGAATTATCCTCGTCAGCAAATCATAAAAGTTAGTAAGACGTAACCTATTGAAGAAATTCTTATGGGATTGTTTTCTGTGCTAAATAAAGCTATTTATAAAGTTACCAAATATGTAGGGATGGCAAGTCAGTTGTTTTTAGTTTGAATGTTATGGGGTTGCAACAAGGCAAGATGATACGATATTATTATTCATCCTAACTTATATACAACTTAGGCAATGATAAGGCCTTAGGTTCAGATAAAATGAGACAAAATTAAATGAACTGAGGTACAGTATATATATATATATATATATATATATATATATATATATATATATATATATTAGTATATTTTGGTAGCAGTCTTTCCTGTAGACATATTTTATTAAATATGACCGAAAAAGTAAGATTAATAATTCTAACACGAATTTTCTCAATCTTTCGTACATTATGCTTCACTGTTGGAGGTAAATCAAAAATCACTTCTCCAAAATTCATTTTTATTTCTAGTCTGACGCGACACGGGCGCGTTTCGTAAAACTTATTACATTTTCAAAGACTTCACAAATACACAACTGATTAGAACTTGCGTTTCCCTGATTTTATATCTACATTTGAGTGAGGAGGGAAGGGTGATGTGGCATTACATTTGAGTAAGGTGGGAAGGATGATGTGGCATTAGAGGATATTAATAGGGTATTAAAAGTATCAACACAAGACAGAACACGAAACAATGGATATTGAATAGAAGTGTTTGTAGAAAGCCTATTGGTCCATATTTCTTGATGCTTCTATATTGGAGCGGAGTCTTGAGGTGGGTAGAATATAGTTGTGCAATAATTGGCTGTTGATTGCTGGTGTTGACTTCTTGATGTGTAGTGCCTCGCAAACGTCTAGCCGCCTGCTATCGCTGTATCTATCGATGATTTCTGTGTTGTTTACTAGGATTTCTCTGGCGATGGTTTGGTTATGGGAAGAGATTATATGTTCCTTAATGGAGCCCTGTTGTTTATGCATCGTTAAACGCCTAGAAAGAGATGTTGTTGTCTTGCCTATATACTGGGTTTTTTGGAGCTTACAGTCCCCAAGTGGGCATTTGAAGGCATAGACGACGTTAGTCTCTTTTAAAGCGTTCTGTTTCGTGTCTGGAGAGTTTCTCATGAGTAGGCTGGCCGTTTTTCTGGTTTTATAGTAAATCGTCAGTTGTATCCTCTGATTTTTGTCTGTAGGGATAACGTTTCTATTAACAATATCTTTCAGGACCCTTTCCTCTGTTTTATGAGCTGTGGAAAAGAAGTTCCTGTAAAATAGTCTAATAGGGGGTATAGGTGTTGTGTTAGTTGTCTCTTCGGAGGTTGCATGGCTTTTCACTTTCCTTCTTATGATGTCTTCGATGAAACCATTGGAGAAGCCGTTATTGACTAGAACCTGCCTTACCCTACAGAGTTCTTCGTCGACTTGCTTCCATTCTGAGCTGTGGCTGAGAGCACGGTCGACGTATGCGTTAACAACACTCCTCTTGTACCTGTCAGGGCAGTCGCTGTTGGCATTTAGGCACATTCCTATGTTTGTTTCCTTTGTGTAGACTGCAGTGTGGAAACCTCCGCCCTTTTCCATGACTGTTACATCTAGAAAAGGCAGCTTCCCATCCTTTTCCGTCTCGTAAGTGAAACGCAGCACGGAACTCTGCTCAAATGCCTCCTTCAGCTCCTGCAGATGTCTGACATCAGGTACCTGTGTAAAAATGTCGTCAACATACCTGCAGTATATGGCCGGTTTCAAGTTCATGTCGACTAAGACTTTTTGCTCGATGGTACCCATGTAGAAGTTTGCAAACAGGACACCTAGGGGAGAACCCATAGCGACCCCATCTACTTGCTTATACATGTGCCCATCCGGGCTCAAGAAGGGTGCCTCTTTAGTACAAGCTTGGAGTAGTTTCCTCAGAATACTTTCTGGCATGTCAAGAGGAGTACAGGCTGGATCACGATACACTCTGTCGGCTATCATTCCGATTGTCTCGTCCACAGGTACGTTGGTAAACAGCGATTCTACGTCCAACGAGGCTCTTATCCCTGTGGCCCGTGCGCCCCGCAGTAAGTCCACAAATTCCTTTGGAGACTTCAGGCTGAAGGCGCAAGGAACATAAGGAGTCAGCAGGCCGTTGAGTCGCTTCGCCAATCTGTACGTGGGTGTGGGTATCTGGCTAATGATTGGCCGAAGTGGGTTTCCAGGCTTGTGCGTCTTGACATTTCCATACGCATATCCAGGTTTATATTCCCCAATGATCTTTGGCAGGTGGAGTCCGGATTTCTTGGCGTTCACAGTTTCGATCAGTTTGTTGACCTTTGCTTTTAATTCGGCTGTAGTGTCCTTCGTTACCCTTTGGAACTTAGGTGTAAAGTGGGGTAAAGTGTCCTTTACCCTTTGGCGAAGCGACTCAACGGCCTGCTGACTCCTTATGTTCCTTGCGCCTTCAGCCTGAAGTCTCCAAAGGAATTTGTGGACTTACTGCGGGGCGCACGGGCCACAGGGATAAGAGCCTCGTTGGACGTAGAATCGCTGTTTACCAACGTACCTGTGGACGAGACAATCGGAATGATAGCCGACAGAGTGTATCGTGATCCAGCCTGTACTCCTCTTGACATGCCAGAAAGTATTCTGAGGAAACTACTCCAAGCTTGTACTAAAGAGGCACCCTTCTTGAGCCCGGATGGGCACATGTATAAGCAAGTAGATGGGGTCGCTATGGGTTCTCCCCTAGGTGTCCTGTTTGCAAACTTCTACATGGGTACCATCGAGCAAAACGTCTTAGTCGACATGAACTTGAAACCGGCCATATACTGCAGGTATGTTGACGACATTTTTACACAGGTACCTGATGTCAGACATCTGCAGGAGCTGAAGGAGGCATTTGAGCAGAGTTCCGTGCTGCGTTTCACTTACGAGACGGAAAAGGATGGGAAGCTGCCTTTTCTAGATGTAACAGTCATGGAAAAGGGCGGAGGTTTCCACACTGCAGTCTACACAAAGGAAACAAACATAGGAATGTGCCTAAATGCCAACAGCGACTGCCCTGACAGGTACAAGAGGAGTGTTGTTAACGCATACGTCGACCGTGCTCTCAGCCACAGCTCAGAATGGAAGCAAGTCGACGAAGAACTCTGTAGGGTAAGGCAGGTTCTAGTCAATAACGGCTTCTCCAATGGTTTCATCGAAGACATCATAAGAAGGAAAGTGAAAAGCCATGCAACCTCCGAAGAGACAACTAACACAACACCTATACCCCCTATTAGACTATTTTACAGGAACTTCTTTTCCACAGCTCATAAAACAGAGGAAAGGGTCCTGAAAGATATTGTTAATAGAAACGTTATCCCTACAGACAAAAATCAGAGGATACAACTGACGATTTACTATAAAACCAGAAAAACGGCCAGCCTACTCATGAGAAACTCTCCAGACACGAAACAGAACGCTTTAAAAGAGACTAACGTCGTCTATGCCTTCAAATGCCCACTTGGGGACTGTAAGCTCCAAAAAACCCAGTATATAGGCAAGACAACAACATCTCTTTCTAGGCGTTTAACGATGCATAAACAACAGGGCTCCATTAAGGAACATATAATCTCTTCCCATAACCAAACCATCGCCAGAGAAATCCTAGTAAACAACACAGAAATCATCGATAGATACAGCGATAGCAGGCGGCTAGACGTTTGCGAGGCACTACACATCAAGAAGTCAACACCAGCAATCAACAGCCAATTATTGCACAACTATATTCTACCCACCTCAAGACTCCGCTCCAATATAGAAGCATCAAGAAATATGGACCAATAGGCTTTCTACAAACACTTCTATTCAATATCCATTGTTTCGTGTTCTGTCTTGTGTTGATACTTTTAATACCCTATTAATATCCTCTAATGCCACATCATCCTTCCCACCTTACTCAAATGTAATGCCACATCACCCTTCCCACCTCACTCAAATGTAGATATAAAATCAGGGAAACGCAAGTTCTAATCAGTTGTGTATTTGTGAAGTCTTTGAAAATGTAATAAGTTTTACGAAACGCGCCCGTGTCGCGTCAGACTAGAAATAAAAATGAATTTTGGAGAAGTGATTTTTGATTTACCTCCAACAGTGAAGCATAATGTACGAAAGATTGAGAAAATTCGTGTTAGAATTATTAATCTTACTTTTTCGGTCATATTTAATAAAATATATATATATATATATATATATATATATATATATATATATATATATATATATATATATATATATATATATATATATATATATATATATATATATATATATACATATATATATATATATATATATATATATAACTAGACCCTACATAGGTATGCCATAACACTGTTTTCTTGATTAATTTGATTAATTAATTAAGGCTACTTGATTAAGGCTACTTGTCACAGGTTGTCGACTTCCTCCAGCTCCTCAGATGGCGGGCAGGAACCATGGGATACAATGTGCATTTCCTTTCAGGATTGCCACACTAAGGCGCTGAAAGAGGAAACTGGCGGCTCTAGGGGTCTTTAGTTATTTCAATTAGCTTAGAACCCAGCTCCATAAAAAACTAGCAGCACTTTTACCCAGGCACTTGTTATGGGGTTGCAACAAGGCAAGATGATACGATATTATTATTCATCCTAACTTATATACAACTTAGGCAATGATAAGGCCTTAGGTTCAGATAAAATGAGACAAAATTAAATGAACTGAGGTACAGTATATATATATATATATATATATATATATATATATATATATATATATATATATATATATATATATATATATATATATATATATATATATATACATATATATATATATATATATATATATATATATAACTAGACCCTACATAGGTATGCCATAACACTGTTTTCTTGATTTCCTTTCAGGATTGCCACACTAAGGCGCTGAAAGAGGAAACTGGCGGCTCTAGGGGTCTTTAGTTATTTCAATTAGCTTAGAACCCAGCTCCATAAAAAACTAGCAGCACTTTTACCCAGGCACCAAATGTCTCTGAGGCAATGGGGACAAAATTGTAGTGGTGCTCAAGATCTCTGTATTTACGAGACTTAGCTGATTCCCGGTGATTGGCAGCACCACCTGGCTGTGCAACATTGAAGTCAACATAGGTGTTGTATAAATCTGAAACGCAAGTGCAGTCCCACACCAACTGTCTACCATTCTTCCAGGGGTTCACCGTTATCCCTTCTGGGCGACCGACAGGCTCGTCAGAGTTGCGGGGCATTAGGTAACGAGGTTCTCTCTATGCTGGACAACCGGCTGTGGTAAGGTTCCTCTTAATAATGTCATTGACCTCGCCGTGTCTTGCATGCCATCCTCCTGTCCTTTGGCAGAGAAGGCCATGCCGTCCGTACCTGTCGGCCACTGCCTCGCCGCAAATACACCTGTATTCGGTGTGGATTGGGGCAGCGAGGCGGAGGGCCTGCGGTGTGAGATGGGTGCCAGTTGCTGACATTGGGGTTGCTAATAAGAAATCACCTGCATGGGGAGCTGCTACAGCTATAAGTCGGGCTGAGTCAGTGGTGTTGTTGCAGCTACTTGGTCTACAATGGGGCGATCTCAGCTGGATTGCTTGCGAGCTTCAGAAGGTGGTGATTGGAGTGCTGGTCCTGCAAGAGAGACCCATTTGATGGTGCAGGTCTATAAAACTGGGATCTTGCACCCTGCCTGTTGACCTAGGTAATCAGGTAGGATTTCCTTCACCAGGTTGTCAGACGCCACTGAAGAGGACAGGAACGCAGGTACAACAATTTGTGTTGCTGTGTGTTACGACCCTGGGTTCTCCAGTGGAAACCAGAGGTCAAAATTGAGCTATTAAACTTCCTGGTAGTACAGTTGGGCATCTCGAATAGCAATTGTTTGTATCTTCCCTGCCAGACGTAAGACTATTATTGTTTCTCAAAGAGCATTTAAAGACTGAGCTGGGGGTTGATTATTAAATAATAACATAGGCACCAACTTTGCTTACTAATACTTTCTAATCATTCATAAAGTAACAATACGTTGCATAGGGAAAGATCTTTAATGTGCTTAGCTGCACGATCAATTAGGCTCCTCCCGGCACCACGACATGAGGGAGGCAGCTGGTGGCTAGCTCGCTCTTCTCTCTGGCTGGTGTCGTGCGGATAAGACCTACTCTGTGGCTGCTCCCCTACTCTCCTTCCTTCTCCTCTTACTTATTTCCCTTACCTGAAGTTCCTGTATCCTTAAGCTAAGTACGGGGCATTAGTGAGTGTACCTACTCTGGTAGTAACTATTGGTGAGACCTGGGGTTAGTATTTGCCAGTGTTTTGTTTACCCTAAGTGTTGTGTTTTGTATTAGGGTACCACATGGTCTCACTACCCTAAGCTGCATCCAGCTTCAGTGCTTATCCAGTAGTACTTTACCCTAGCTTGTTATTAGTGTAAACCTTGTATCCTGTCTATGTGGACCAAGGCTTTTAACGTAAGATAGTGTGGTAAAGTTATTATTATTATTGTTATTGGTGTGAGTGTATATGGGGGGTTGTTAAGGGGTTAATAAATAAGTACATGAATTACAGAGTATCTCTTCTTCCAAGGTGGGAGCGCAGTGATCAACCCTTAGACTAACATATATGGTCTTGTAGCAAGTTATTACTACTGTGGATAGTTTATTTTGGGGGCCGGGCCTTTTAGCTCTCCCATATTTGATACTCTTGTCTTCTAACTACCTTTACCCCTTAATAGTACCAGTACCCCATAGAAGCCCCACATCTGTTATTTGTAACACTGTGCGCACGCCAAGGCCCCCGAAGTCTGACAGGAAGGGAGGCCTGTTTCCACTGTGAGTCGCTGAGAGAAAGGTTGAGGGCTTTTTCTAACATTGATTTCAGCAGGCTGTCGTACTCTCCTAATTTAATGTTATTTAAAGATGGTGAACATCTAAGAAAGTAGATCAGCCTGGGGAGGGACAAGCATCTGGTGATGAGGTAAAGTGAGGGAAATTTCTTGGTAGAAAACTCAGAGGTGGCTGGGTAGTGGTGATGGTTACAGAAATGAAGACTATTTAGTGATGACATGGTTACAGTGATGAAGATAGTGTGTGGTGAAGATATATAGCCATTGTCACCCCGACCTATGCCGTGTATCGTCCCTGTACCCAACCACTTGGACTGGACGGTAAGAGCGACGATTTAGCTTCATGCAGGTCGGCGTTCAATTCCCAACCGTCCAAGTGGTTGAGTACCATTCCATTCCCCCGTTCCATCCCAAATCCTTATCTCTTCCCAGTACTATATAATGGTAATGGCTTGGGTAGTTCTCCTGGTAGTTCCCTTCCCTTCCGTGTTTAGTTACGATAACGTACCGTCCCTGTACGTACGTGTTCTGTGTTTATACAAGACAGATAAATACATACACCAAAATAGTTAACAATTATAAATAAAACACAGCAGTGGTTATGCAGCAGTCTGCGACTCCGGGTGCGGTGCCTGTCCTCTCGTCCCGTTCTTGGCGGGAAGAGTGCTGTGGTGGTCGGCGTCCCTGCCGCTGGAGCCGCTTCTCGCCTTGACGTGGTACCTCATCCCGGGGATCAAAGACGCCCTTCTCGTCGCCTTCTGCCTCTTCTTCTTCTTCTTCTTGTCGTATGAGGACCAGGTGAGGTTCCACGGGTTGTTGACGTTATGGTGATATCGGCTGTACTGTTTCCAGCGAAGCTTCTGAGTGTACTCCGTGCTGGGACGGATCAGGTCGTAGCAGTATCTCCGCATGCTGCCAGTCGGAGTGGCAGGGTTAGAAGTAGCCCTTGAGGGTAAAGTTAGGATTGGGGGGGGTAAAGCTAGACTTGAAGTTAAACTAGGACTTGAGCTTAAAGCTAGGATGTGAGGTTTGAGCTAAAGGCTTAAGGTTAAAGCGAGAGTAATAAATAGAAGGCAATATCCTCAACGATAATAAATAAATCATTGTTGATTAACTTTTTACATTACGATAAAGTCAAAGTGACTTTAATAAACGTCTGCAAACGTAATTACTTTTTGAATTCATTATTTACGTGGAGACCCGCCATGCTTCAGTACTTACGTGGAGGATCCCCTGGTACTTAACCTGGAGAACACATATTACTTAACTGGAGGGCCTCTTGGTACATACCTGGAGGTCCTCTTGGTACATACCTGGAGGGCCTCTTGGTACATACCTGTAGGGCCTCTTGGTACATACCTGGAGGACCTCTTGGTACATACCTGGAGGGCCCTCTTGGTACATACCTGGAGGGCCCTCTTGGTACATACCTGGAGGGCCTCTTGGTACATACCTGGAGGGCCTCTTGGTACATACCTGGAGGGCCCACTTGGTACATACCTGGAGGGCCCACTTGGTACATACCTGGAGGGCCTCTTGGTACTTATTAACCGTCTGTACTTACCTAAAGTACTCCAATGTGTTTGTATTCATCTGGGGGGAACCTCCCAGGTGCCTGTGTGCACTTGACTCCCAGTACGTGGACACTTACGTGGAGGAGCCGTTGTTGTGCACCTTGTACAGCACCACCAGGTAGCGCTCCTTGTCCCCGAAGGCGTGACGTTTGTTGAAAGTGTGGGTGCTGCTCTCCTCCAAGCCGCACTCTCTCCACACCTTGTGGATGGGATCAACACTTCATGTTTTAGGTAATTACGTCTTTTTTCTGTATGTAATCATTAAATTCAATTAGCTGTATATGTGATTTTGGCGCTCACTTTGATCTATCAACCTTTGCTTAAGATCTATCAACCTCTGGAGGGTTATTAAATTATTGTGGTTTATTTTATTTAGGTTTTTATTGTTTCTTACTTGAAGTTATTTTTTGTTATAAATTGTAAACATTTTAGGTCATATTTTTTTTACCAATATGTGATGTGTGTTTTCCAGTTATGGTTATGTTAGTAGCCCCCTCCCTTTGCCCCTCTTTCAGCTCAGACAGTTCTCTCTGCTCTATTGTGAACACTTCTTGACTCGTCTGATCTTCTTGTACACTTTCTTGACAGTTTGTGTGACCATCTCCACCTATACTCAGTTCGTTTCTTTTTAGTTGTGTTCACCTAGTTGTGCTTGCGGGGGTTGAGCTCTGCTTTTTCGGCCCGTCTCTTAACTCTCAATCAATCAACTGTTTCTAACTACTAACTAATCCCCCCCCCCCCCCCACACACACACACACACAGGAAGCAGCCCGTAACAGTTGTCTAACTTCCAGGTACGTATTTACTGCTAGGTAACAGCGGCATTAGGGTGAAAGACACTCTGCCCATTTGTCTCTATCTAGTCCGGGAATCGAACCCGGGCCACAGGATTACGAGTCCCACGCGCTGTCCACTCAGCTACCAGACCCCGTGGTAGTGTGTGTGTGTGTGTGTGTACATGCTGATTTAACAAGAGCTAGTAATACTACACAAATGTCAACAAGGTTGTTATCTGAGTGGTGGTGCTCACCTTGTCCCTCAGTTCCCTGAGACTAGCCACCTCTTCCTCCATACGCCCGCGGCCGAAGGCCTCTACGTGTCTGTCAAACCTGATGAAAGAAAAAAATGTAGCCTGTACATATATCAGTAAATACGGTAATAGGGCCAGAATGTGTATTAGTGAGGATAGTAGTGTTTTGTACTGTTACGTTTTGATGCATAGCACTGTGCTGCTTCTATAGTCTGACTAGTAGGCATCCATCAGACATAGGAGACTATGGAGTTGCGCTCTGGTTGTCGGTCTGGAGTAGCCTCTCCAGGACACAAAGCCAGGGTAGGTTAATATGGAGGAGAAGCTGTCACCCAAGCAGCAGGTCCCCCTTTCCCCTCTCCACGGCGCCAAAAATCTCCAATGGAAAGGCAAACGCCAATACGATTGGTTCCAGCGCCGTCGCGGGAACTGTCAGGCTCCAGGGGCATTCAGGGTGAAAGAAACTTTGCCCATTTGTTTCTGCCTTGTGCGGGAATCGAACCCGCGCCACAGAATTACGAGTCCTGCGAACTATCCACCAGGATAGTATGTATGTATGTATGTATGTATGTATGTATGTATGTATGTATGTATGTATGTATGTATGTATGTATGTATGTATGTATGTATGTATGTATGTATGTATGTGAGTATGTATTCCCAATCACGTTAAAGACTCCCCCTCTTTACCTCGTTGTGGTAAACTTTGGTGGGAATCTCAATTCAAACATAAACTATATTATACACTATGTTTGCATCCCATCCTCAAAATAAAGAGCTTATCAATTCCACGTCGCAAAATAAATGTTCTTAACACAATTCACAATGGAGTATGCTTAGACTGAGTAAAAACTTCCCTCATCCATTGTTTAATGGAGTAAAATTTCTTGAATCATTAATGCCTCATTAAATATTATGCAGCGCAAAGATTTAAAGACTTTAAATACAAAGTTCAAAATACACTGAATACAACACCATGAAAAGTAGATGAATTGCAATCGGATAGGTATGCACATGTAAGCTGCAAAGCTGAAGTACTGTGCTTTATTAAATGAATTTTTTTGGGAGAGATATTCCTGCGTGGGCCCTAAGCCTCTGGTTGGCTTACTAAGTGTTCTTTATATGTTCAGAGCAGGGTGCTTATTGGGCGACCATTTGAAACTAATTTGAACGATGTAACGACATCACCTTAACGTATTAGATATATATAGGGTAGACTCGGTGTCGCTGTCATTTTCCGCACGGGTAACCTGCTGTCTGAGAGAACCATGCGAGGGAGCCTTCTGACTTACCATTTGAAACTAATTTGAACGATGTAACGACATCACCTTAACGTATTAGATATATATAGGGTAGACTCGGTGTTGGTGTCATTTTCCGCACGGGTAACCTGCTGTCTGAGAGAACCATGCAAGGGAGCCTTCTGACGGATATTGGCGTATTAGCAACATCTTTCTCGTTGTGGTAAACTTTGGTGGGAATCTCAATTCAAACATAAACTATATTATACACTATGTTTGCATCCAATCCTCAAAATAAAGAGCTTATCAATTCCACGTCGCAAAATAAATGTTCTTAACACAATTCACAATGGAGTATGCTTAGACTGCGTAAAAACTTTCCTCATCCATTGTTTAATGGAGTAAAATTTCTTGAATCATTAATGCCTCATTAAATATTATGCAGCGCAAAGATTTAATGACTTCAAGTACAAAGTTCAAAATACACTGAATACAACACCATGAAAAGTGGATGAATTGCAATCGGATAGGTATGCACATGTAAGCTGCAAAGCTGAAGTACTGTGCTTTATTAAATGAACTTTTTTGGGAGAGATATTCCTGCGTGGGCCCTAAGCCTCTTGTTGGCTTACTAAGTGTTCTTTATATGTTCAGAGCAGGGTGCTTATTGGGCGACCATTTGAAACTAATTTGAACGATGTAACGACATCACTTTAACGTATTAGATATATATAGGGTAGACTCGGTGTCACTGTCATTTTCCGCACGGGTAACCTGCTGTCTGAGAGAACCATGCGAGGGAGCCTTCTGACTTACCATTTGAAACTAATTTGAACGATGTAACGACATCACCTTAACGTATTAGATATATATAGGGTAGACTCGGTGTCGCTGTCATTTTCCGCACGGGTAACCTGCTGTGTGAGAGAACCATGCGAGGGAGCCTTCTGACGGATATTGGCGTATTGGCAACATTTTTCTCGTTGTGGGAAACTTTGGTGGGAATCTCAATTCAAACATTAACTATATTATACACTATGTTTGCATCCTATCCTCAAAATAGAGAGCTTATCAATTCCATGTCGCAATATAAATGTTCTTAGCACATACCACAATGGAGTATGCTTAGACTGAGTAAAAACTTCCCTCATCCAATGTTTAATGGAGTAAAATTTGTTGAATCTTTAATTCCTCATTAAATCTTATGCAGCGCAAAGATTTAAAAATTTCAAATACAAAGTTCAAAATACACTGAATACAACACCATGAAAAGTGGATGAATTGCAATCGGTGAGGTATGCACATGTAAGCTGCAAAGCTGAAGTACTGTGCTTTATTAAAAGAATTTTTTTAGGAGGGATATTCCTGCGCGGGCCCTAAGCCTCTGGTTGGCTTACTAAGTGTTCTTTATATGTTCAGAGCAGGGTGCTTATTGGGCGACCATTTGAAACTCATTTGAACAATGTAACGACATCACCTTAACGTATTCGATATATATAGTGTAGACTCGGTGTTGGTGTCATTTTCCTGCTGTCTGAGAGAACCATGCGAGGGAGCCTTCTGACGGATACTGGCGTATTGGCAACATTTGTCTCGTTGTGGTAAACTTTGGTGGGAATCTCAATTCAAAAATAAACTATATTATACGCTGTTTGCATCCCATCCTGGCCGAACATTTGAAACTCAAATGAACGATGTAATGACATCACCTTAACGTATTCGAGACATATAGGGTAGACTCGGTGTTTTTTGCACATTCCTCATTGGTAATCTGCTGTTTTAGAGAACCATGCGAAGGAGCCTGCAGACGAATTGTCGACATAGTGTCTCGTTGTTGCCAGAGAAAAGGAGCAAATGTTTCACATTATTTTGTTTTTAGGCTCCAGTCTTTTCCCTCAATGCAATGGGCTAGTTCTCATTTCCGGTGCGGTCGCGATCATGTGCTCACCTCACTTAGATGTGCTTATTCTGGAGGAAATCGAGCTGAAAAATTTACCTTTCTGCAGAAATCGGGTGTGGTACATCAGACTTTTTCTTCATATGTTCAGAGCAGGGTGCCTATTGGGCGACCATTTGAAACTAATTTGAACGATATAACGACATCAACTTAACGTATTAGATATATATAGGGTAGACTCGGTGTCGCTGTCATTTTCCGCACGGGTAACCTGCTGTCTGAGAGAACAATGCGAGGGAGCCTTCTGACTTACCATTTGAAACTAATTTGAACGATGTAACGACATCACCTTAACGTATTAGATATATATAGGGTAGACCTGCCAAACACACACCGAAACTACGACGTTGGTACAACGTTCGAACAAGTTTTAACACGTCCTAACCAGTTATAACAACCAATATAGCAAGTTGTAACAACGTTCTAATACGTCATAAACACGTTAAGCCAAGATGTACCAACTTTATTACAAGTTGTAACAAGCGGAAAATAGAGACAGTTTCGGTTTGTGTTTCCAGGGGACTCGGTGTCGCTGTCATTTTCCGCACGGGTAACCTGCTGTCTGTGAGAACCATGCGAGGGAGCCTTCTGACCTACCATTTGAAACTAATTTGAACGATGTAACATCACCTTAACGTATTAGATATATATAGGGTAGACTCGGTGTTGGTGTCATTTTCCGCACGGGTAACCTGCTGTCTGAGAGAACCATGCGAGGGAGCCTTCTGACTTACCATTTGAAACTAATTTGAACGATGTAACATCACCTTAACGTATTAGATATATATAGGGTAGACTCGGTGTTGGTGTCATTTTCCGCACGGGTAACCTGCTGTCTGAGAGAACCATGCGAGGGAGCCTTCTGACTTACCATTTGAAACTAATTTGAACGATGTAACATCACCTTAACGTATTAGATATATATAGGGTAGACTCGGTGTTGGTGTCATTTTCCGCACGGGTAACCTGCTGTCTGAGAGAACCATGCGAGGGAGCCTTCTGACGGATATTGGCGTATTGGCAACATTTGTCTCGTTGTGGGAAATTTTGGTGGGAATCTCAATTCAAACATAAACTATATTATACACTATGTCAGGTGTGTGGTTATAATTGTGTGCTGGGGTGTGGTAGTGTGGTGCGGTAGTGTGTTGGGGGGTGACGTAGTGTGGTGGGGTTTTTGGTAGTGTGGTGGGGTGTATGGTAGTGTGGTGGGGTGTGTGGTAGTGTGGTGGGGTGTGGTACTGTGGTGGGGTAGTGTGGTAGTGTAGTGGATGTGTGGTAGCGAGTTGAGGTGTGTGGTAGTGTGGTGGGGTGTGTGGTAGTGTGGTGGGGTGTGGTACTGTGGTGGGGTAGTGTGGTAGTATGGTGGGGGTGTGGTAGTGTGTTGGGTTGTGTGGTAGTGTGGTGGGGTGGGTGGTAGTGTGTTAGATTGTGTGGTAGTGTGGTGGGGTGTGTGGTAGTGTGGTGGGGGTGTGGATGTGTAGTGGGGTGTGTGGTAGTGTGTTGGATTGTGTAGTAGTGTGGTGGGGTGTGTGGTACTGAAGTGGGGTGGATGGTAGTGTAGTGGGGGTGTGTGGTAGTGACGTGGAGTGTGTGGTATTGTGGTGGGGTGTGTGGTAGTGTGATGGGAGTGTGGTGAGGTGTGTGGTAGTGTAGTGGGGTGTGTGGTAGCGTTGTGGGGTGTGTGGTAGTGTGGAGGGGTGTGTGGTAGTGTGGTGGGGTTGTGTGGTAGTGTGGTGGCGGTGTGTGCTAGTACGGTGGGGCGTGTGCTAGTGTGGTGTGGTGTGTGGTAGTGTGGTGGGGTGTGTGGTAGTGTTGTGGGGTGTGTGGGTGTGTGGAGGGGTGTGTGGTAGTGTGGTGCGGTGGGTGGTAGTGTGGTGGGGTGTGTGGTAGTGAAGTGGGGTGTGTGGTAGTGTGGTGGCGGTGTGTGGTAGTACGGTGGCGTGTGTGCTAGTGTGGTGGGGTGTGTGGTAGTATGGTGAGGTGTGTGCTAGTGTTGTGGGGTGTGTGGTAGTGTGGTGGGGTGTGTGGTAGTATTGTGGGGTGTATAGAAGTGTTGTGGGGTGTATGGTAGTGTTGTGGGGTGTGTGCTAGTGTGGTGGGGTGTGTGGTAGTGTGGTGGGGTGTTTGGTAGTGTGGTGGGGTTGTGTGATTGCCAGGTGGGGTGTGTGGTAGTGTTATGAAATATGTGGTAGTGTGGTGGAGTGATTAGTAGTGTTGTGAGGTGTGTGGTTGTGTGCTGGGGTGTGGTAGTGTGGTGCGGTAGTGTGTTGGGGAGTGACGTAGTGTGGTGGGGTGTTTGGTAGTGTGGTGGGGTGTGTGGTAGTGTGGTGGGGTGTGTGGTAGTGTAGTGGGTGTGTGGTAGCGAGGTGGGGTGTGTGGTAGTGTGGAGGGGTGTGTGGTAGTGTGGTGGGGTGTGTAGTAGTGTGGTGGGGTGTGTGGTAGTGTTGTGGGGTGTGTGGTAGTGTGGCGGGGTGTGTTGTAGTGTGGGGAATGTGTTGTACTGTGGAGGGGTGTGTACTCACCTAGTTGTACTCACCTTGTTGTGTTTGCGGGGGTTGAGCTCTGCCTCTTTGGTCCCGCCTCTCAACCGTCAATCAACAGGTGTACTGATTTCTGAGCCTATCGGGCTCTATCATATCTACACTTGAAACTGTGTATGGAGTCAGCCTCCACCATATCACTTCCTAATGCATTCCATTTGTCAACCACTCTGACATTAAAAAAGGTCTTTCTAATATCTCTGTGGCTCATTTGGGTGCTCAGTTTCCACCTGTGTCCCCTTGTTCGTGTTCCCCTTGTGTTAAATAGACTGTCTTTATCTACCCTACCAATTCCCTTCAGAATCTTGAATGTGGTGATCATGTCCCCCCTAACTCTTCTGTCTTCCAGCGAAGTGAGGTTTAATTCCCGTAGTCTCTCCTCGTAGCTCATACCTTTCAGCTCGGGTACTAGTCTGGTGGCAAACCTTTGAACCTTTTCCAGTTTAGTCTTATCCTTGACTAGATATGGACTCCATGCTGGGGCTGCATACTCCAGGATTGCCCTGACATATGTGGTATACAAACTTCTGAATGATTCTTTACACAAGTTTCTGAATGCCGTTCGTTTGTTGGCCAGCCTGGCATATGCCGCTGATGTACTCACTTAGTTGTACTCACCTAGTTGTGCTTGCGGGGGTTGAGCTCTGGCTCTTTGGTCCCGCCTCTCAACTGTCAATCAACAGGTATACAGGTTCCTGAGCTTATTGGGCTCTATCATATCTACACTTGAAACTGTGTATGGAGTCAGCCTCCACCACATCACTTCCTAATGCATTCCATTTGTCAACGACTCTGACACTAAAAAAGTTCTTTCTAATATCTCTGTGGCTCATTTGGGCACTCAGTTTCCACCTGTGTCCCCTAGTGCGTGTGCCCCTTGTGTTAAACAGCCTGTCATTATCAACCCTGTCAATTCCCTTGAGGATCTTGAGTGTGGTGATCATGTCCCCCCTAACTCTTCTGTCTTCCAACGAAGTGAGGTTTAATTCCCGTAGTCTCTCCTCGTAGCTCGTACCTCTCAGCTCGGGTATTAGTCTGGTGGCAAACCTTTGAACCTTTTCCATTTTAGTCTTATGCTTGACTAGATATGGACTCCATGCTGGTGCCGCATACTCCAGGATTGGTCTGACATATGTGGTATATAATGTTTTGAAAGATTCCTTACACAAGTTTCTAAAGGCCGTTCTTATGTTAGCCAACCTGGCATATGCTGCTGCTGTTATTCTCTTGATATGAGCATCAGGGGACAGGTCTGGCGTGATATCAACCCCCAGGTCTTTCTCTCTCTCGGACTCTTGAAGTATTTCATCTCCCAAGTGATACCTTGTATCTGTCTCCTGCTTCCTACCCCTATCTTCATTACATTACATTTGCTTGGATTAAACTCTAACAGCCATTTGTTCGACCATTCCTGCAGCTTGTCCAGGTCTTCTTGAAGCCTCAAGCTGTCCTCCTCTGTCTTAATTCTTTTCATAATTTTGTCGTCGTCAGCAAACATTGAGAGGAATGAGTCTATACCCTCTGGGAGATCATTTACGTATATCAGAAACAGGATAGGTCCAAGTACAGAGCCCTGTGGGACACCACTGGTGACTTCACGCCAGTCTGAGGTCTCACCCCTCACTGTAACTCTCTGCTTCCTATTGTTTAGGTACTCCCTTATCCACTGGAGCGCCCTACCAGTTACTCCTGCCTGTTTCTCCAGCTTATGCATCAACCTTTTATGGGGTACTGTGTCAAAGGCTTTCTGACAGTCCAAAAAAATGCAGTCCGCCCACCCTTCTCTTTCTTGTTTAATCTTTGTCACCTGATCGTAGAATTCTATCAATCCTGTAAGGCAAGATTTACCCTCCCTGAACCCATGTTGATGGGTTGTCACGAAGTCTCTTCTCTCCAGATGTGTTACTAGGTTTTTTCTCACAATCTTCTCCATCACCTTGCATGGTATACAAGTTAGGGACACTGGCCTGTAGTTCAGTGCCTCTTGTCTGTCACCCTTTTTGTATATTGGTACTACATTAGCAGTCTTCCATATTTCTGGTAGGTCCCCCGTTTCCAGTGACCTACTATACACTATGGAGAGTGGTAGGCAAAGTGCTCCTGCACACTCTTTCAATACCCATGGAGAGATTCCATCCGGCCCAACAGCTTTTCTCACATCCAGCTTCAATAGGTGCTTCTTGACCTCATCTCTTGTAATTTCGAACCTATCCAAGGTCACCTGGTTTGCTGCCACCTCTTCTAGCGCCGCGACATCTCCCTGTTCTATTGTAAAGACCTCCTGGAACCTTTTGTTGAGTTCTTCACACACCCCTTTGTCATTCTCTGTGTACCTGTCCTCGCCCACCCTCATCAAGTTTCATCACCTGTTCCTTCACTGTTGTCTTCCTCCTGATGTGACTGTGTAGTAGCTTGGGTTCGGTCTTGGCTTTATTAGCTATATCATTTTCATACCTTTTCTCAGCTGCTCTTCTCACACTGACATACTCGTTCCTGGTTCTCTGGTATCTCTCTCTACTTTCTGGTGTTCTGTTATTACGGAAGTTCCTCCATGCCCTTTTGTTCTGCTCCTTTGTTTTCATACATTCCTTATTAAACCACGGATTCTTCCTTTGCTTCTCTGTTTTTTCCTGTCGGGCTGGGACAAACCTGCTTTCAGCCTCCTGACATTTTTGGGTGACATAGTCCATCATGTCTTGTACGGACTTGGTTCCGAGTTCTGTGTCCCAATGTATATCCCATAGGAATTTATTCATTTCCTCATAGTTTCTCTTTCGGTACACCAGCCCTTTGGTTCCCAGTTCTTTTTTGGGGGTGATAATTCCCAGCTCAACCAGGTACTCAAAGCTCAATACGCTATGATCACTCATTCCCAAGGGGGCTTCCAACTTAACTTCCCTTATATCCGACTCATTTAGGGTAAATATCAGATCAAGCAAGGCTGGTTCATCCCCTCCTCTCATTCTTGTCGGTCCCTTGACGTGTTGACTTAGAACGTTTCTTGTTGCCACATCCAGCAGCTTAGCTCTCCATGTGGGTCTCTGTTCCCCCAATCTATCTTCCCATGGTTGAAGTCTCCCATGATTAGAAGTCTGTGTGAGAGTTTGTGTCACTTGTGAGAAGTTTTGGAATAAATTGAAATTGGTATAAGGAATTTTAGCTCAGAAAATTTCTAAGAACTTTCTTTATTCTTTAACCTTTATTCCTGTCGTGATATTCAACTAGGTCGCCTGAGGAAGGACTTGCTTAGCTAACACACCAGTGTAGTAAACAGCTCATTCCTCACTTTGGGACCATGTATGAACAATTGACTAGGCGCGAGCAAACGCCGAGACCCCAATGAAAATTGAAATCCCCTCTCTTAGGCCGCCGACCTTCGCCAATCGCCGAAGCGAATCTAACGAGTAGGTCACGGGCTCTCACAACAATAATTTATTGTTGTCTGGTGCCGTATATTTGATCCAAAGCTCAGAAAATTAGTCTCAACTTTATTAGTCGAGTGTGAAGAACATTTGCATAACAATAATAATGTGTGGGGTGTAACGAAAAGACAGTGTTAACCATAACAACTTAGTTTATTCAATAAAGTACTAACTACTACAACAAATTAAAAAGAAATTTCAATGACGTTACTCGAAATCCTTCCTGTGACACTATCAATGACAGCTAGACACCAGCCCCTCGGACTGCATAATGAACTAACTCGAACATAAGCGTGACCACAGAGGAATCAACAAGAAACAAGAACTAACAGATCTATAATCACAATTACAACAAATGACACAGTAGGTTCTGAAACACGTCTCCAGTAACCTCCTAACTGTTCTACGCCTCAGTGCAGTCTACACCTGCAACAGCGGTTGCAATGCAATCAAATCAGTAGTCTTCCAATGACAACAATAACTAATGGGTTCACTGGCAACTCCAGCACCCTTCCTCAAATTAATCCTTACGTTAACACTCCGTCCCACGGACGATCAACAATCAATAACAATTGATTTACGTTAATAACACAATAACATTTACGTTAATAACAAGGTAACATTTACGTTAAATTAATAACTCTTACAACTGTCACTAGTAACGCGGAAATTACACAACACTCTACCCGTCGAGCATTCAGTGAGAAAATCCCATTAATCCCTGTACTACCAGACAGCTGATTAATCTCTTTACTAGTTACGTTAATTTACGTTAATCGGTTACTAATCACTCTGCGATGGTAAACTCTGATTTACAATGTCCAAAGTGCTAAGAGAACGGTAATCACTCGTGATTACCTTTAGAGTAATTAATTACTATCCTCAAGATCAATAATTAAACAATTAAAATACGCAACCTTTCACACTGGCTCAGCAATTTACATTAAGGTATGAATTCCGTCTAAGCCTTCCATACTCAGACCAATTCAGGCGACTAATAACAGTAATTAGTCCCACGTTTACGTTATTCTAAAATGACGCTACTTCTCTCACGAGTCAATCAAGTGCCGGTACTTCCGGGCAGATAACGACGTTACGTTAATGGAACAATGTAGCCTTCGTGTGTGTCGGTCAAACAAGGATCGAGGTTAATTACTTTGACTTCCTGAAACACGTCAATTACCCGGCCCACTGACCGTTAATTACGACAGACAATACTCTAATTCTTATCTGGCTGATGGCTAGGCTCCTCGAGACTACCGTAGCTGCTTACAGGAATGTAAATTAACCCAAACGTATTCTACGTTACTCAAATTGTCAAAGAACAAATTCTCTTAAAGCAATGGGCGTTCCCTTGGTTACGTTATATTAATTGCCTCGCAATCACCTCACTGAATACTGGACTTCGATGTCCTACCAGATAACCAGGAGAATATATGTGTACCCAAGTACTCGTCTACAGCCGAGTTCCCCCACGACAATGACAATCACACAAACAAATCAGAGTGATTTACGTTACAATCCGGTTGCTATGACAATACTGCAGAATCTAGCAAAATAACATACAGGACATGAACCCTCTAGAACACTGCCCCACAATGGCTTTACTGGACTGCAATCACATACGGTGATGCTCAACACTAGCAACAATCACCATCAAATAACAACCCCCTTTGCAATAACACACACGGCAAGTACTCTAATTTCCAAATATTAGGATACTGCACACACTTACTTACTTACTGTTGCAAATGACCCCAATGCTCTCAATAACCCCTAGAACATAGGTCAATACAGTGTATATATCAATCACCTCACAGTAAATTACACAATAACACTGGGCACCGTGACACTACGATTATATATATATATATATATATATATATATATATATATATATATATATATATATATATATATATATATATATATATATATATATATATATATGTGCACAGACTTGCCTATATAACTCGCAAGCTGAAGTTTATAACTTTTTAACACTCAACCCACCAGGAGACTCGAACCCTGGCCCACAGAGTGGCAGGTACACACTATTGGCAGTGTGTACCTGCCACACCCTGGAGGGGAATGGAGTGGCAGGTACAATGCAGGTAGTCACAAGGGCTACACATTCTATAGCAAGGCTGCCTGCACGAGCTTCTGCCATGGATTCAGAATCATCAACAGCCACCAAAATCTGGTAAGTTCTCTTGCTAGGTTGTGTTCGGCGAAGCCAGATCTTGTCCTTTCGAAACTGTGAAGCTATATATGGTATCACTTTTCTCATATTCAGTCTTTTCCCTGTTCTATAATCACCACGTAATCTGGCTGCTTGCGTAGGTTCTAGGATAAGCCTTAACTGTTCACACAAATGCATTGCTATAGGAGCCACACGTGCTTCTTGTTGTGCCCATGATGTGCCATCAACCTCATTTTGACTGCGTACAACTTCTATTTGCTGCCTTGTTTCTTCAACATTTTCATCAAACTTGGCAATAACTTTTTCCTCTTCTTCATCTACAAGATCAAATAAAATTAAAGTATAGTCATTAGTATGGCACTATCAGAATGTAGTAAAACATTTACGAAACGTCGTCGTGCCTTCAACTTCTAGTGTGTGGTCTGGTCAACAAAACATTTACATTTGTATTATCTGTTTTATTAGTTCAACACAGTACGCAAGACATAAAAGCAATTCTTCACTATATTTATATTCATAAAATGTGCTTTCTTATGGAAGCTTTAACTGAATAGTACTGGATGAAAACAATTTAATGAGTAGTATATGAAGAGTAGTGAATGAGTAGTAGTACAGTAGAGTTAAAAATGAATATACAGCATATAATAAATATATTATGAATATATAATGAATACATGGAGAATATGAGTACCATACTGTACTTGGAATCTGAAGGCATATGATGAACACAGGTAATGAACTATTGAATTATTGCACAGTATAACTAGACATGATTATTCATAGCTGGTCAAAAAAGATCCCCGGGCCAGCATATCTTTCGATACAAAACAGTGGATCATTAAGAAATTGTGGTGCAACAATTACAGCAAACTCAAGTGAAGAACAGGTAATATAATCAGTATAGTACAATAAATGTGATGGGTTTAGGCTGTTGTAATGAGCACAGGCTGTGGCAAGAAAAGGTGGAGGTGCCAGTAATGGTGGTTGAAGTATCTCCAGTAAATGTGGTTTAGCTCTTAAAATTGTGGATGGAGATGGCTTCCAAGAAAACCTCTAATCCTTCAACTATGTGACACAACCAGGGACCTCACCATTTATCTGTAAACTGCGCAACACAATCACAAATGTACTAAACCCTCGTATGAGCTTTAAAACTCCCATGGGTTCACAGGACTCTCAAATCTACTTCCTCACGCCTCCGGTAAACAAATGCCATAGAGAAAATATATCATGTTACTGAAGGAAGCAGTTGGTGGAGAACTCCATTACTTATACAGTGGAAACTCTGTTTTCAAATGCCCCCATTTTCAAATTTTTCTGTTCTTGAACTCAATTTCTTAAAAAAATTTGACTCGGTACTCGAGTTTCTTGAGACATGTATGAGTTGACAAGCGCATGGTTCTTTTCTGTTGGGCGGACGAAGCGTGCTCAGTTTACCCTGCCTAGTGACGATCGCACTTGAATATTGTATTTGAGAGGACAACAGGATGGATGGATGGATGGATGGTGAGGGGACTGGATTGATGGATGGTGAGGGGGAACTGGATGGATGGATGTATGGTGTGGGGAACTGGATGAATAAACCTGCTTGATGGGGTTCTGGGAGTTCTACTACTTCCCAAACCCGGCCAGAGGCCAGGCTTGATTGGATGGATGGATGGATGGTGTGGTGAACTGGATGGATGGATGGTGTGGTGAACTGGATGGATGGATGGATGGAGTGGTGAACTGGATGGATGGATGGATGGAGTGGTGAACTGGATGGATGGATGGATGGAGTGGTGAACTGGATGGATGGATGGTGTGGTGAACTGGATGGATGGATGGATGGTGTGGTGAACTGGATGGTGTGGTAAACTGGATGGATGGATAGTGGAGGGGGACTGGATGGTTGGATGGTGGAAGGGGGACCGGATGGTGGAAGGGGGACCGGATGGTGGAAGGGGGACTGGATGGATGGAGGGGGACTGGATGGATGGATGGACTGGATGGTGGGGGGACCGGATGGATAGAAGGCGAGTAGGACGGGGAGGCTGTTTACGGAAAAGAAAATCTTTCAAAAACACCAGCCCTAGAATCATGTAGAGGAAGAACATGTGGAGGGCGAGTGGGTGGGCAGGTGAGAGTGAGTGGATGGATGAGTAGCAGGGCGAGCAGCAAAGTAGATGGATATGCGGACAGCAGTGGTCGGGCAGGTGTCAGTGTGTGCAGGCGGGCAGTAGTGAGATGGTTGGCATAGTGGGTGGGTGTGCAGGCAGCAGAATGAGCAGGTGGCAGATGGTAGACTAAGGTGGTGGGTGGCTGATGGTAGACTAAGGTGGTGGGTGGCTGATGGTAGACTAAGGTGGTGGGTGGCTGATGGTAGACTAAGGTGGTGGGTGGCAGATGGTAGATTAAAGTGGTGGGTGGCAACCTTGGGGCATCCTGCGTAGCAACCTACCTAAACCTAACATGCAACCCTTGCGCTGCCTGTACCCAAAGATCATCATCACTAGATTGGGTAACCGAGTCGCAAACAAGCAACACATGCAGGGCCCCGGGTCGAAGGTGTCGCCGACCTAACAGGCAGCATGACAGGCAAAAACAATCAGAGTCACCCTGAGACAAGAGGACAGAGCAACCTTCGAACTCTCTCAAAGCAAGGGGGGGACTCAGGGGCCACATACATCAGACCCACATGCCCCCTAGGGGATTCCCAGGGTCCTGAGACGGAACACATGCTCAAGGAAGCCCAGGCAGGGTACTGCTAACCAGCGCCCAAACCTACCAAACGACTCGCTAAGAGCTGAACCCCTGGGATGTGTACACTCACGGGGACCTAGCAGGGGGTACCACCGAAGAAAATTAGTAATCAGGAACCGTACTCAGGGGGCAACCAGGCAGGACCCCACCAGGCAGGAAAACAAAAAGAAAACCCTGCAAGAGGACAGCGTACCCAGGCGGAACAGAACCGGCTGCTTTGAATGGTAAAAAGAAGCTGCGCAGTACCCTGCACCCCGTACCAGTGCAAACTGCCCTTTACCCACAGGTAAACAAGGGAAACAAAACACCCCAGCACACATAGGGCAGCCAAAAACTGAGCAGTAAACGGCCTAGCAGAGGCAGAACCCAAGGATATTGTGGAAGGTGGTCTCAAGCCCCAAGGGCAGTACTTACAGAGCACCTAGGGAAGGGAGCCCTAGGCACATGCGGTACTGAAGAATCACTCCTGGATCGCACACCACCTAGAACACAGACACCGCACAAAAGGCACAGTGCTGAAACAATCACTGGAGCCAGAGCACACGACCTCAGCCTATAGCATCAGCCTCAGAACTGAGAGGTGGATGCCCGGCACAGAGGTCTGGGGCTCTTCCTTTCCCCTCCCGGGAAGGGGGGAGCTGCGCAGATGGCGGCGCGGTGACGTGTGACATCACACTCGTTTGCTAGTTTCTGTTTGGGGAGTTTTATCCACTTGTTCGGCTTTTTGTAGCAATTTTCACCAGAATCGGGGGTTTGTTTTGGGATGCATAGACCTTTCTGTGTGGTCATAGAAAGTGACCTTTCTGGGTGCCTAACCCGGTCAATGGCAGACATAGAATGCTTCCAACCACACGGGGATTTCTACAAGTCATTGCTCCTTGTGCCTTTGTGAGGGGGCCAGGTTCTGGCTCGTGGTTCCTGGTAGGCCCACAGAACTCCATACACATGACTGATGCCAAAGTCTGACATTAGCATACAGTGGTACCTCGGAATGCGATTGTCCCTGTATGCGAGGTTTTCGGAAGGCGAGGTGTATTTACTCCAAAAATTTTTCTCAGAAGGCGAGGGTTACTTCGGGAGGCGAGTTTGGACGCGAGTTTGTTGATACGCGTACAGCCGACCTAGCGCGTTCGTCGCCCCTCCGCCCCTCAGTTTATTATTGTCTCGCGCTCAGTGACTACCCCCACATCAATTCTTCTCGCGGATTTTCAGTGTTTTGTTGGATTTTTGGTGATTTGTCTATACAATTTGTTATTATATATCTCACCATGGGTCCCAAGAAAGCCAGTGGTAAGGATAAAGGCCAGAAAGCTCATGTGAGGATGACAATAGAGGAGAAACAAGAGATCATTCGGAAGCATGAGAACGGTACACGTGTTGTTGAACTTTGTAGGCAGTACAACAAAGCCACATCAACAATATGCACTATACTTAAGAAGAAAAATAAGATTATGGGTGCTAAAGTGGCAAAAGGAGTAAGAACATTAACGGCACAAAGACCACAAATACTTGAAGAAGTGGAAAAGTTGTTATTAATTTGGATACACGACAAGGAGTTGAGGGGTGATAGTGTTTCGGAGGCCATTATTTGTGAGAAAGCCAGGGTGTTGCACGAAGACCTTCTAAAGAATACCCCTGCAACGAGTGATGCAGATAAGAAAGAGTTTAAGGCAAGCAGGGGCTGGTTTGAAAAATTTAGAAAGAGAAGTAGTATCCATAGTGTTACAAGGCATGGGGTTATGTGATGTGATTATGGAAGGGGACTCCCCTTCCAAACAGTAACTCCTCTCCTCCTCCCCCCTCCTCACCATCTTCCATACGCCTACAGCACTCGACAGCAAGGTAAGTAATAACTGGAACACAGTTTTGTAGGTTTATTTAGATGAATTAGGTAAATTAGGTATAAAAATTTAGTTTGATGTGGGGTTTTTGGGGTAGTCAGGAACGGATTAATTCATTTCCCTTTATTTCTTATGGGGAAATTAACTTCGGAATGCGAGTTTTCGGAAGGCGAGGCGTCTCCAGGAACGGATTAAACTCTTATTCTGAGGTATGCCTGGTATTAGTTTGGATAAATCCGGGGAGCTGACGGGGCTCCTCCCAGAAAAAGAGGCTTTCAAAAGCACACACACTGTGAATGTGAAAATATAACTTGAGTATGCAGCTCCAGCAGGGAACCCACACCTTGTGAAGCATAAACAGACTTCAGAAAGTTGAGAGGTTTGAAACGAGATTGATACCAGATATATACCAGAACTGAGAGGCTTCATTTATGAGAACAGGTTGAGAGAATTCGTCCTCACAACCATAGAAGAAAGGACAAACTGAATATGATATCTATGTACTGTACAAGATTTTGAGGGAAACAGATTAAAGGAAAGCAGATAAAAGGAAGTTTATTTTAAATAAAATGAGGTAGGACAAGGTAACATCATTAGAAACTGGATATGCAATCGAGTGAAGAAGAAGAAAAAAAGAAAAAAGAGAAAAAAAAGCATTGATTGTAATGAAATGCCATTTTCTGGGTGAGCTTTGGAGGCTCCCTGGAGCTATTAGGCTGATATGTGTTATATTAGTATGGGGCATCAGTTAATTGGTGTTCAGCCTACCGGCGACCACGAGCCAGAACCTGGCCCCCCCCCCCCCCCTCAGAGAGGCACAGAGAGCAATGGACTATGGAAATCCCCATGTATTCGGGAGCATTCCATGTCTGCCATCGACCAGTTGGCACCCAGAAAAGTAGGCATAACAAAACAGACTCCCACAAGGTAAGACAAATAGCAACCCAAGACCGAACTCCCCCCCACTTAAAGAAACAAGCAAATGTCACACCACTCCGCCGCCGTGACTCTTGTCTGTGCAGCCCCCCCTTCTCACAGGACCAATTGTGCTGGCTACCCAACAACTCCAGTTCGGAGGCTAAGCATCAAAACCTCTGAGAAAGAAAGAAAGAAAGAGAAAAAAAAAAAAAAAAAGCAAGCCAACCAGAGGGAGGGAGGGTGCCAGGGAGCCTCTGGCTCTCTGGATCTACCTGACCAAAGATAAGGAAAAGAGGGACTTACCCAAGAGGCAGTCGTGACTTGCTCCTCAACTCAAAGTCGAGACAACTGACTGCAACCTGCGACCCAAAACCACACACAGACGACAAGGACCACGAACGTTTACGAGATAATGGGCGGCCAAGACTCCGTTCAGCAACCAAAATCCCTGCGCTTGAATCTCAACCAAAGACATATTGCCGAAGACGGCAGTCAAAGCAGCAAACTTACGAACGTCGTGGACACGAGAAAGGACCGCATGCTGGCTAGACTTAATGACCCTGTGGACGACATGAGACCCAAGCAGGGAGCAAAGGGAAACCAAATCAACCCAAAGCACACCCCTGGCCACAGAAACTGTGGCGCGCAGGTAACGGTAAAGAGTCGCAACCAGACAACACATGATGCGCCCCCGGTTTGACCAACCAAGCATCAATGACCCTAGGACCCCTCCAGAAAGCAGCCGTTTCGTACTTCTCTAGAAAAGAAGGAGACAGCTGCAATGAAACAAACTGACTACCAGGACCGAAGGAGCAGAAACTCCTGTGCCGGAGGAGAACAAAAAGCTTCCCCACCCGACCCCCCAGAGGCCAATGCCAACAGAAAAAGAGCCTTGGAGAAACAAACTTGAACCGAAAGGGGCCATTACAAATGAGGAGAAGAGAAAAAACAGAGTACCCTATCCAAGGACCACGATGGCTCAGGCAGCATATGAGCAGGCCAGAGGTGAAACAAAGCATGAGAAGGCTTACAGAGCAGCACTGAAGTAACATCCACCCTAGACGCAAACTGAAGCAGCTCCACTAGCACCGCACAATACGAGGCGGCAGTATTAGGCATCAAGTGACAGTCCTGAAACTGCCAAGAGAGAGAGGACAAAACAACCTGATCAGAAATAGAAGACAACCTATGAAGTGAAAGAAAATGGCGAAAAGAATGCCAGGAAACTTCATACTGCCGCCTAGACAAGCTCGCAGGTAGGTCACCATCAATGAAGCCACCTGATCACCATACATTTGGTGATAGATCCACGTCAAAAAGACCAGATGAAAAGAACGGAAGAGAAGACCAAACCACCCAGGTACTTGACTGGCCCGAGCTGCTGAAAGAGGCAGAGCCGCAAAAAACATTTTGGAAACCAAGAGGGTTGCCGAGATGTTTTGTTTTTAAGTTGCCGAGAGCGACCAAGAGGCTCCCCCAGAAAGGAATTATTACAAGCTTATCAGGTTCTACTTACTTTCATCTGGAATAAGTGTGTAGAAGTATGTTTCTGGTGGTCTCTGAATCATGTCTTCAAGAATAATCTCTCCCTCTGTCATCATTTGTGTTTCACCTTCACCCTGAGGATCACATTTGCCCTCACTTCTTTCATGGTTTTCATTTTTCTCTCCATTCTGAACTATTGGCTGATTTTCCTCTTGACACTCTCCACCGTCTTCTTCATCAACCTGCATCCAGTCAATTTTATAAATATTTTGCAAAGGTTAAAAATTATGTCCAGATACATAAATATTTTCTTCAAAATGTACTAGATTCCCAAATTCAAAACAAATTATTAGTCCATTTGAAAACAGACTGCAAGAAAATTTTACAATTCTGTTGCTCACCTCCATTGGAGTTTCTAGGATTTCTTCATCTTCTTGCATTTTATCTTCCTTGTCTTGTTTATCAGCTGGTGCTGGTACTTCTTTGGCCTGCTCCTGAGTACCAGCATCAACAATCTGAGCATCAAAGTGGTCCTCTGCCTTGGTAATATGTTCATACTCAGAATTCTTCTGTTCTGGATCATTTTCACCATTCTGTAAATAAATATTTTATGATTACTATATTGTATTAGCATAGGAAAATATAAGTCCTGAAAATTTACAGGCCATTTCAAAGCCAACATTCTATGAAAACTGCAAGATATACCTACAATACCTGCACTGTCTATGAGGCAAGTGTTATACAGTACATTCATATAAATATGGTCATGCCATGGTAGCTCCAACTACAGCTTCACCTACTATTGCATCCCCAGCTCCTCCTGCTCCTACAACTGCAGTACCACCTGCTCCTGCAGCACCTTTGCCACAGCCACACCTACTACAGAACTCACTACAACTGGTACAGAAACGGCTTCCACACGACAAGCTTCACAAAAACCTAACGACACCAATACATCATCTGTCCAGCATGGTGAAACCACTAAATCAGAAGATCCAGTTCTCACCAACCATGTTTCAAAACAAGACAAAACCACTACTGGCACTGCCTCTACTACATAAGATCTCTCTACCCAAGCTTCATAACCAGCTGAAAGTCAACATATATTAGTATGTTTATACTAATACTAACCCCAGTATACTACATTTACAGAGGCACTAAACTCCAACAAGGCTGAAGTGCACCCAGGGATCCATCCATGGGTTCCCCGCTTCCCCAGCCCCAGGAAGCGCACAGTTAAACCCAAAATCCTGTGATATTTTGGAATCTGGAGCAAGGTTCACAAGAGGCCTGGCAAACCCTGTCAGATGGAACAAGCGAAGGTAAAGGATTAGCAAATTTAGAGCAGGCAGATTTCACCAACTCTTCCAACATCAAATTCCTAAATACTACAGGGATAAAACTCTGGGAACTTGATCACCAAGCCACAAACAGGGAACACGAGAAAACGAATCCATACAGCAGCTGCTGCCAGATAAGTCACTTGGCTAGGAGGAAGTACAATAAAAATATACTGTAAATATACACAGTAAAATAACAACATACCGGAGTGAATGATATGGAAGAAAATGCAGAATAGAACCAGTGAAGAGCAGGGGTGCCATAGGCACAATCAGAGAACACTGTATAAATATCAGAGGTCCACGAATGTTCAATATCCTCCCAGCGAGCATAAGAAATATTGTTGGAACAACCGTGGCCATCTTCAAGAGAAAAATAGATCATTTTCTCCAAGGAGTGCTGAACCAACCAGGCTGTGGTGGATATGTGGGCCTGCGGGCCGCTCCAAGCAACAGTCTGGTGGACCAAACTCTCACAAGTCAAGCCTGGCCACGGGCCGGGCTTGGGGAATAGAACAACTCTCAAAACCCCATCAAGCACATATCAAGCAGGTACACTTATCTAGAAAACAAATGAGGAGCAGTCTGCACAGGTAGACATCAGTGACAGGACTGAGGTTTGTTGACATGAGGAGCCAACAGGTCTCAGTGGTGTTGCCACCTGGCAGAATCCAGCTGTAAATAGGAGGATTCGACCTAACTGCTGGATGGATCATTTTCTGCTTCCTTTCTTTTCCCTCTGTGAACCTTGCAGTTGTCTGTTTTGGTACCCTTACTTTCTGGATGATTCCTCAGTGAGGATGACTAACAATCTCCTGCTCCCTATTCCTCTATGAGGTGGGCCAGGTTCTGGCTCCGGTTTTCAATAGGTTACCAAAGACTCCTAGGGGCTAATGTAACTTGTGCGTAGAAGTACCTCAGTGAGCCAGCTTCAGATAGCCAATGTTCTGTTCCTCCAGAAAGTTGAACTCTGATATGAGCAAGAACAAGGACCTCCTTGTGCCTTATAACTGGATGAGGCAAAGACATGCAAATGAGTCAGTCTACCAAGTCAAGCAAAACAGAGTAATTTGTGTAAAGTGTAAAGTTTTTGGGTGACATATACTGTATATAGTGCACATAAAATACCAGAGCAATGGAAAAAGCAGGACCACAGCCATCCCACCTTTGGCCTCCAAACAGCATGGACCCATCACAGCTTCCCATAAAGGTAAAAGGCCACGAGGAACCCATCATGTTGGAAGAGGGTGGCCCTGTATTTACATATGTGAAGATGGTAAAACTGCAGAGTCAAGCAGAGAAATGAATGAGTTTGGTAAAATCCCACAAGAGAATGTTAACAAGACTCAATGAACAAGGGAACAGTTTAAGCTGAACAAATCCCAAACCACATCATAAACCCTCAGTGGGAAAATGCATATACAGCCTTGGACAGGACAGACACTTACATGACCCAAATGCACTTTGCAACAGCATAATAACCTCACACACACACACACACACACACACACAAAAGGTTAGCATACCGAAAGGGAAACTATGAGGGGATAAGAAAATTCCTAGCAGATATAGCATGGGAAACAGAGCTCAGGGAAAAGATGGCCCAAGATATGATGGATTACATCACGCAAAAGTGCAAGGACGCAGCAAACAAGTTTGTCCCAGTCCAAAAGGAAAACAGAGAAATGAAAATGAGAAACCCATGGTTTAATCAGAGATGTAGGCTAACTAAGCAGCAAAGTAAAAGGGCATGGAGAAACTATAGAAATAACAGGACACTGGAGAGCAGAGAAAGATACCAGAATGCCAGGAATGAATATGTCAGGATGAGAAGAGAGGCAGAAAGACAATACGAAAATGACATCGCAAGCAAGGCAAAGACTCGGCTTAAATTGTTGCATAGCCACATCAGGAGAAAAACAACAGTAAAGGAACAGGTTATGAAATTAAGGATAGGGGCAGAAGGATTCACTACAAATGACAAGGAAGTGTGTGAGGAATTGATCTCCGTGCGATCACTTCTCCAGCCTACGACTGCACATCGAGTCAGCTATCGATCGGTCTGTGTGCATGGGAACAGAGCACCAACCTTCTTCCATGTCATGGGAAGGCTGAACAAAAACACTGTGGCGTCGCCTCTCTCCACCAACGAGGAGGCGACAAACCACACGGCACCTCGGATGCATTTCCGACGGTTCCTTTCATATAAAAGGGGTGACGCCGAGGAAAATAAGACTCGCGTCCCTACCAAAACGGGACGAAATTCCAGGAGGTCTTCACCTTAGAGCAAGGAGAAATTCCAGAGGTAAGAGAAGGAATAGCTAACCAGGAACCACTGGAAGACTTTGAGATTACCAGCGGGGAAGTAAGGAAGTGTTTACTAGAGTTGGATGTGACAAAGGCTATAGGCCCAGATGGAATCTCCAATTGGGTTCTAAAGGAAGGAACAAGAGAACTGTGCCTACCACTCTCCATAGTGTATAACAAATCACTGGCAACAGGGGAACTGCCAGATATTTGGAAAGCAGCTAACGTAGTCCCGATATACAAGAAAGGGGATAGACAGGAGGCACTGAACTACAGGCCAGTGTCCCTAACCTGCATACCATGCAAGCTGATGGAGAAGATTGTGTGAAAAAAACTAGTGGAGCATCTGGAGCGAAGGAACTTTGTAACACAGCATCAACATGGGTTCAGGGATGGCAGGTCCTGCCTCACAGGGTTACTTGAATTCTACGACCAAGCAACAAAAATAAGGCAAGAAAGAAGGGTGGGCAGACTGCATATTTTTGGATTGTCAGAAAGCCTTTGATACAGTGCCACACAAGAGGCTGGTGCGAAAGTTGGAGATGCAGGCTGGAGTGAAAGGGAAGGTACTCCGGTGGATAGAGGAGTACCTAAGCAACAGGAGACAACGAGTGTGTGAGGGGTGAGGTCTCAGATTGGCGAGACGTTACAAGTGTAGTTCCGCAGGGGTCAGTCCTTGGACCTATACTGTTTCTGGTATATGTAAATGATCTCCCAGAGGGTATAGATTCGTTCCTCTCAATGTTTGCCGACGATGCAAAAATTATGAGGATTGAAACAGAGGATGATAGTAGGAGGCTACAAGATGACCTAGATAGACTGAATGAATGGTCCAACAAATGGCTGTTGAAGTTCAACCCGAGTAAACGCAAAGTAATGAAACTAGGCAGTGGAAACAGGAGGCCAGACACAGGATACAGAATAGGAGATGAAGTACTTAATGAAACAGACAGAGAAAGATCTAGGAGTTGATATCACACCAAACCTGTCTCCTGAAGCCCACATAAAGAGAATAACGTCTGCGACATATGCGAGGCTGGCTAACATCAGAACGGCGTTCAGGAACCTGTGTAAGGAATCATTCAGAATCTTGTACACCACATATGTAAGACCAATCCTGGAGTATGCGGCCCCAGCATGGAGCCCGTACCTTGTCAAGCACAAGACGAAGCTGGAAAAAGTCCAAAGGTATGCTACTAGACTAGTCCCAGAACTAAGAGGCATGAGTTATGAGGAAAGGCTGCGGGAAATGCACCTTACGACACTGGAAGACAGAAGAGTAAGGGGGGACATGATCACAACCTACAAAATCCTCAGGGGAAACGACCGGGTAAACAAGGATGAACTATTCAACACTGGAGGGACACGAACAAGGGGACACAGGTGGAAGCTGAGTACCCAAATGAGCCACAGAGACATTAGAAAGAACTTTTTCAGTGTCAGAGTAGTTAGTAAATGGAATGCACTAGGAAGTGATGTGGTGGAGGCTGACTCCATACACAATTTCAAATGTAGATATGATAGAGCCCAGTAGACTCAGGAATCTGTACACCAGTTGATTGACGGTTGAGAGGCGGGACCAAAGAGCCAAAGCTCAACCCCCGCAAGCACAATTAGGTGAGTACACACACACCAAGAGCAAGGCTGGGACAGTAGAATCATAGGCAGTGTGTTATCAGTAAAAAGGTTTAGCATACATCTCTCAATAAACACAGTCAAGTAACCTCTTATTCTAAACTTACCTCCTGATCCTGGTGCTGATGGTCATCCTCTGTTTCTCTCTTTCTCATCTTCTTCGCCATTAGTCCATGTTGGACATTTTCTTCATTATTTCCTGAAGTCAAATGATTATTATGAAAACAGACTTCAAACACATTTACAATATATATATTATAAAAATAAAAATAAAATAATTGGGGACTCTTAAATTAAAATATTACATTTATGCATGGTCTTACAAAATGTCAACAACAAAATATAATTCATGTTTTCCAACTACTTTTGCTTACCAAGTGTTCTGTCTTCATCAGTTTCTCCAGGTTTACGAGGCTTTTTCATATCATTCTGATCACTAGCCGATGCCTGGGTAACAAGGGCAGAGGATTCACCTTTGTGTGCATCATCACGAGTACGACTTTCAGACTGTCCCACACCTTCCTGATCATCCGTTTGTTCACCTATATTACCTTGTTCCTCTTGCTTTTCCTCTTCCCGCTGACCACCTGCATCTGTTTTTGGCTGCTCCTATTTTTAAATTGGAAAATGTTTATATATAATGTACATATATAGTACTGTACAATATATATAAATGGATCCATATGTAGTCACTGGGTCAAAATTCATTACTCCTCAATACTACTAAAGTCAAAGGAGAAAATGCTCAATACCATTTAAAAGAAAGCCAAAATGCAAGAAATCTCAGCCGTTCCAGTTTAACTGTACTAAAATACTGACCTTTGTTTCGTCCTTGCTGCCCTCTGTTGTATCCATCTCCGCTGCTTCTGCAACAGTCTTGCTGTCTTTGTCTTTAGAGGCAGACTTATCATTATTTCTATCCGTTTCAACATTTTCTACATTTGCTTCTTCTGTTCCCTCTTTTCGTTCATCTTTCTGAGTTTCTTCCGAAAGTTCTTCTTTCTCTTTTTCATCTATATCCCCTTCCTGATCCTCAGTTATTTCTTGATCTACATTTGTTTCATCTTTTTTATTCTGTTCCTCAGTTTCACCTTTTTCTTCATCTTTTTCTTTTGGTTCATGTTCTTCTTCAGGAAAGACACCCTTTTCTTCAATCTCCATAGGATCACGTTCTACATCGTTATCCTCATCATGAGCCTCACCATCATCTAACTGCATATCATCAGGTAATTCCATTTTATCATTTTCATCTTCACTTTCTTTGTCAGCTTCACCACCATAAGGATAATTGAAATTATCGTCATATTCATTACCATCTTCATCCATTGCATTTTCCTCTCTCGTGTCATCCATCTCTTCCAATTCATTCTTCTTTTTCTGATCCTTATCTCTCTCTTTTTTACTTTATTATCATCATTAGCCACCATTTTTGATTCTGTTACCTCACCATCACCCGGTCCATCTTCTTCTTCATTCTTGTCTCCTTCATCTTCACTCTCATTTTCATCACCCCACAATTTTTCATCAAGTTTCTCTGCTCCTTTTTCAGTTTCCCCCATTTGTTTATCCATATCATCTTTATCATTATCTTCCTCATCACTGTCATCTTCATTCCTTTCCCTTCTCTCTACATCTTGCATTTTTCCTTCAAAATCTTCATTCATCTCAATGCCTTGGTCTTCTTCTTTTAAGTCTGAATCACCTGGCTTTTCACTCTCACCCTCTTTCAAAGCTGACGCAAGTTGATCCTCAGATTCAATGCGTTCTGAAACATCTTTCTTGCCTTCACCTTCACCAAGGCCAGTACCTTCTGAATCTTGAAAGTTTGTAGCACCCTCACCACCTGCCTCATCATCCAACTCCTGGGGTCGACAAAATCCTTTCACTGCAAGTTGCTGGAAAATGGCTAATATAATGGTTGTAAACTTTGTGATGGTTCTGTTACTGCAGACCATTTGTAACAAAACAGTTTCACAGATGGCCTGATACTGTTCAAAAAGAGAGACTGAAGCTTTCAGTTCATTCAACAAATCTGGTTGATTCTCTGCTTCATAAATTAATGTTTGTATTCTGTTACTACTTCTTCAACTCGCAAATTTTTCTGATCTATCTCAAGGCTTTCAACTAAGTTATGAGTCAGGAAGTTCTTCACAAACTCTTCATCATTACTTCCCTCCTTAATATTATCATCAGAGCAGTGTCTTTTGTACATGAATTCAACGCCCAATAATGCCTTTGTCAAGCAGCATTCAAGAGAATTTAAGTCTACAATGTGTTTGGCTGTATCTGGCATAGTGTCCACTAAAGTGGAGAGGGTCTGCTGTGCAGAGTACCAGTTTGTCAGCCAGTGTGTTAGTTGCGTTGTGAGAGGAAGCATTTTGCCATCACCAACTGACAACAATTTCATCACATCTTTCAATTTCTTAGCTTCTGAAGAAACCAGATTTACTGCTTCCAAAAATAGTTTACAGTATTCTGGAGTTACCAAATGCTGCCCATCTTTGAAATATTTTAAGTAGCTAGCTAGCTGCTGTGTAAGAGAACTCAGTGCATCTTTAATTTCATTCACATTTCTCTCTGCATCCTCAAGTTGTGTTTGTTGAAACATTGCTAGATCATCTTGAAGCAGCATCACTGGAGCAGTGCTGGATGTTGTCTTTAAAAGGATAGATATTTCAGCTATGGTAAGTGAAAGTGATGTTGCCAATGCATGAAGATGTTCACAGCCACCAATCATTTTAGCAACAGGTACTGGATGAGGCTTCACCGTTTTCAAATCTCTTAGGTGAAGACGTAGCCGCCGAGTGTAATCACTGAGATGGGTCAAAGATCTTCGCTGGTTTCGAGCTAACAAGAATAGATGGCAAGACACACCACGTAATCGCTTGACAAGCTCAGGGCCGAGATTTCCATGAGGTTGTTGGAGGGCTTTAAGGAGAAGGGTGTGGCAGCTAATACAACGATTTAAATATTTTACACAACCAGGCCATGCTTCGCGTGCTGACTTAAGCAAAATTATGCCTGGATGGGCAATGTTAATGTCAACAGGTGGTAATGTCATACAAGAGTCGATGTCATCATCATGCCATGAACTGTTGCCACGTGTGTACATAATCCCCATAGAGGCCAATGACTTTAACACACGAGTCAGGCAATCACGTCTTCTTTGCATGATGCTACGTAGTTGCTTCATACGCATATCAGATGCAGATATATTTTCAGAACGTGATGCTGCAGCTTGCAGTTCCTGATAATCTGTGACAATACTAACTGTAACCTCTTCAACTGCATCTACATAAGAAGAATATTTAATTTTTTGTAGAATCTTGCAAGTAAGCTTGTGACTGCGATGAGTGAGTGATGGCAATCGACACAAAATTGAATCATCTGTTGCTCTGCTTGCATGGTTTACCATACCATGAACTGCAGGGATTGTGGATAAGGATGTGGATACTGGCATGTCATGAAGCTCTTTGTCCCATGCTCCTGTGTGATCTTGAATTAATTCAGAGGCATCATCACAAAGTAAAGATGCAATGGGCTGTCTTAACTTTTTCTCCCAATTTCGCATGTAACGATGAAGAGTACGATGGCTCTTTGTTACAGATTCACGCACAGCAAAATAGTTAATGTCATTCCAACGAGCAATCTTCACGTAACCTTTTATATCCTTATCTATTGGTTGCTTAGCTTTTGCAAGTGTAGAAGCAACTAATGGTAAAAATTGTGTATAATACTGATGAAGGTTCCATGTGAGGGTCAGCAACTGCTCTACAGTTTGACTTTTCTCTAACACAGCAATGTTACAGTGAAACGCATAAAGCAGCTTCAGACGGGTTTCAAAGTTACCCAAGATGGAAGTTTCCAAGAACTGTTTTAGAGTTGTAGATATTTCAGCAGGAGAGACTGATCCTGTAAGAGCTGCCTGGAATGTATCATGAAGACGAGGCCATAATTTCCGACCTTCGGTAGCAACTCTGTGCGTTACAGAATCCAAACATGAACTCCAAGCATTTAGTTCAAGCTGTCGCCACTCTAATATCTGATGTGTAACAGCCTCAAGCTGTTCCATCATTGAAACTCCTTTGTGAGCATTTTTCTCCCAATCTTGAGCCTTCTCCAACACTGTTTCAAGACCTACCACATGCCTCATGAGTGGTGAAGTCAGAGGGAAAGCCAATACTCGTGTTAAAATTGTGTTGACCATTAGTAATGATGGATGATCAGGCCAGAGGATCAGCAACTCATCTACTCGTTCACGTATTGACTGAAGTAATGGGCGTACTTTCAAGACTTCTTTGGGGTTAGGGTATCTATAGATGTCATAAGGATGAGCGAAGAGCTCGGGAGGAGATGCATCAGTCAGAAGAGCACAGGAATTATAATTGCTAAGAATCTGAGCACCTATTGTAGCATGGTCTAATTTACAACCTGCAATACATCCAGCTGTTCCAAGAAGGGAATGTAGAACACGTAACCTTAATACTGCTGCTGGCACTACTTGTGATGGTGGATATGCAACACTGCTCACTGGAACTGTACACCAATGTGTTCTGACCAAAGATGTAAAAATGACACAATGCAATTCACTCACTTCAAATATTTGATCATCAGTCACATGTCCAACCAAGACATTTCCAGTAATATCAGGTTTATTACTTTCATTTTCCACATTATCATTCAAATCTAGGTCATTTAAGTCATCAAACTCATGGTCAAATGAAGGAAAAGCCTTGTTGAATTCTCGATCTTGTATCTCTTCCTCAGTTTCAGAAACAGCCAAAGTACGAGTCTTATAACAATAAAGACTCTCTTCTTCCTGGGCACGCAAAGCTTTTTCTTCCTCCTGTTGCCTCCAACTAGAAGCTATTTGGCCAAATAACTGAGTAGCCAAATTAGTAATTGGATCATCCAAGTGATGTTGAGCTAGGGCTACATTTAGCAAATCTAAGAGAGCTGCCCGCAAGATTAAGTTATTAGTTATCTTTGCTTCACCTGGATACTGATCTTCTGGGAGTAAAACTGTTGTACATTCAGCAATATTTAACTGTTCATTCAGAAGCCGAAGCGGATGTAATGGTTCTCGTAATGCTGGAAAAGCAGAATATTTTATTAAACTTTCTGTCAAGTCAGTTCCACAAGTGATACTAATATTCTTCAAGCAAGAATGAGAAGCCAACAAACGCAGGGCCTCACAGGTCATGGTAACACCATGACCTGTGGATACGTGAGATCACGGTACAGAGGGTACTGCCGAACAACTCTTTGTACAAAATTATCACAGGAGGAAATCATACATTCTATCTTCATTGATACTGCAGCTGGAGTAGAAGTGTCTCTGCATTCCTCTAGAGCTGATGAAAGTTCTTGAAGCTTTGCCTGTGTGAAAACTGTAGAAAGAAAATGAGTAAAATCTTGCCTTAACTGGTGGTATTCTGAAGGACCAGGGCGGTGAGCAACTTGCTGAGTCAATTCATGCACTTTTTTCCTTAGGTGAATACATTTTTCCTTAAAAAATGCTAAATGTGGATGTGCCAAGTCCACAGGAAGCCTACTATGACATCCACTCAAACATTCAAGCCATTCAGAAAGCATTAGATGGGACTCCAAATCTTCTAATTCCTCTTGATGGTACTGAAGCATAAGATTATTGCATTGAGCAGGATCAACAGGTTCTAAATGGCCTAAAATGTTAGTTTGTAAGGCCCCCATAACCAAGACTGCATGGGCTGCAATGGCTGACTTTTCTATCCAGTCACTGTGACATCCTTGGAGTTCTTCAGCTATGCTGGCCACTTTATACAACTGTTTCCTACTGCAATCCAGCACTGACGTATTGCTGTTCTCTGCAATCTTACGAGCTAAGCATGAAGCTGTGTAAAAATCACACGATTCAATACTGAATTCTGGAATAATGTTGAGAGTGATTGCAAAGGCACCCAAAGTTGTAGTAATAAAAGCACCAGAGGCTTTGGTGAATGATGCTTCATAACTTGTTGAACTATCGGCAAGAGTTAACCAGTTATTCCAAAGAGTAGACCGTATACTCTTCAATTGTGCCACTTTTTCTACATGCAGACCTGATGGTACTTCTTCTATTGTACTTTCATTTCCAATGTTCTGTCTACCATTACCAGCCAACAATATGTAAGTAAGCTGGCAAGCTGATGGATGGAGTATATCATCAATAAGATGTTCCTCAGTATCTTTATCCGAGGATGAAGATGAGTACGTAAGAAAGCTGCGAGTGTGATGAGTAGCAGTGCATTGACTGAAGGCCAAATACCTGTGAGTACCAATGACTGGGGTGAGTCGGAATGATGGACCTGAAAGTGCACCAAGTAGTTCTTTGTACACACCTGGAGCCCCAGCAATCACACCTTGTAGGTGTGGAGACAATTCTCCACACATACTATCAAGAGAAAGTGCACGAAGAGCCATATAATCTAACAAAGGCCACATTTGAATTTGAAGAGATAATATATCAGCCTCCATGGCCTTCAAAGATGACTGAAATTGGATGCTTTTTTTATGTACAGCTTTTTTCAATGTGCTAAGCTCATCATGTATGTTTGCAATGCTCTCAGTATCACATGTAGAAACCTTTCTTGCAATGCAAATCAAAGAGTCTCGCATCTCCATTCCAACTGATGATGCCAAAAACAAATTAATCTTGTCACTTTCTGGGGTAGGAACGAGGCAGGACACCAAGTCTAATATACAAGACTGGGCATCTGAGAATAACTCGGATGCAAACGGAGCAGGTGACATATGTAACCGAAGACCTTTAGCTAACTTGTGAATTAGACCAAATTCTTTTTCAAAAGCTGATTGCATATGCTTGACAACAGCTTTTAATTGCTCTGAAGCCAATGAACTCCATGATTCTGGCATTTTCTGAAGCAATTCTTCCTCAATCCATTGCCAATGAAGAGCCAGCTGAGGTAAAAATAAGTGAAATTTAGATTTCTTTACTACTTGACAACACAACTGATAAAGACAGTCACACCACCTCAGGGCACTTAACAGCTGGCAGAATTCTTTGTCTGTGAGTAATGTTTGAGAGTTCTTGAATCATTTTGTGTGTCAGGTTTAGAGAAGGAACTATGAGTGGCACTGAAACATGTGGTGAAGTATTCTTTCCAATTGTTCCCTCATTAATTGCATGAGAAATTTCCAGCACTGTCATTGCGTCTATTGTGCAATTACCATTCAGGTTGTTTTGAATAATTTGGGGTTCTTTGTAAAAACAGAACAATGTCCGCCACACCCAGAGAGTGGACTTATTAGCCAAACTTTCAAATTCTATTCCTCTGCATTTCTTTTTTCCTGTAAGTGCCTGGAGGTTGTACCGAGGATCACATCCATAGTCAGGGCCCAAATTTGCTACTAAGGCCTGAGAAGCACAACATGGACCAATGGAAACAGCATATTGTATTGCAGTTACTATTTTACAACCAAGCTGTGCTGCACTAGGGGGTAAATATGAAACCAGCTGGGACATCCAAGTATGAAGCAAGGACCAATCATTCAAGGGAATAGTGGTCAAAATTAATATCAGAGAATGAAGTATGCCACATTCTAGAACTGGAAGAGGTCTTGGTAGTGACAAGGTTGCATCTGCCCAGGTTCTGACAGCCTCTTGATTTTCAATAGCCAGCAACAATGTGTGCAACAAAGATCCTAAAATTCTCACTTGTGTCAAGTTACTACCTCTACTTAGCCTATGAATACTCAAAACTTGATCTTCATAAGGAGGCCAAGGCATGTCAGAGGTACCCATCAATAAATTCACAATTTCTTCTATGGCTTTCCCAACTGCTTGATGTTTGATGAATTTGCCCAATGACCTGTGGAGGAAAATAGTATTACAACTGTGATGAATACCATATGAAACATAATGATGTTAAACTAACGGTGGTCTCTAATGGAAAGAACTTGAAACAACCATATTAACTCTTAACCCTTAGACCGCACAATACATATATAGATGATTTGAGAAACAAAACCGGAACCGCACAATATATTAATAGCTGCTTTAGTGTCTAGAGCCTAAATTTAAAAGCCCTGCGTGGGATAGGGGCAGCTATAGTGCAGCCACGACCGATAGTTGACAGACACCACCTAGAAAACAAATCGTGGCCAACATTCCTGGGTGAGAGAGCTTCAGTATTGAGAGAGCCACCAAGGCTGACACACGCATCATGAGCGCACAGCACTGCCATTCAGCTTGTGACCACAGCATCACCTAAAATATCAAAATATATATGTTCATGCTTTTATTTAGCGATGATAGTATTACAGAAGACCCCTGACTGTGATAAAACTGACCAGGATTCTGATAACAGCAAGATTGTAGTGATATTTAGCGCTGTGCTCCATGGAGGGAGGAGTAATGCTGTGGGAGGGAGGGTGGTGGCGTCGTCTTCTGTGTGTGGCCACCTTTTATTGACTGCACTCACTATACCAGCTTAGTGGTTCGCTATGGTGAACACAAATGAAGATACTTATATATAACGTGTGTATAGAGGGTATAAACAGCAAGAGGAGTAGGTTGGGAGCCGCCATTTTGGTGAGGAAGGTGCGTCGTCTGCACGACTTATGTTGTTTACTGGTGGCCACTATGGTCTTTGGGCACTATACCAGCTTATTTGCACAGGTATGGTGAATAAAACGGGTAGATACTTATATATAATGTGTGTATATAGCATAACAACACCACGAACAATATTGTTGTAGGAGAAATATTAGTGCGCCTGGCCCTGAGGGCGGCCGCCACCAGCTGACTGTGTGAGTAGCTACGTCTTATTGCCTTTACTCACCATACAAGCTTAGATGTACAGTTATTGTGAACAAAACATGTAAATACTTATATATAACATATGTGTATAGTGAATGCAAAAACAATATCGTAGGAGGAGAATGTGGACGAATGAGGTGGTGTTGAGGAAGGGAGTGGCAGCGAGTGGGTGGCTGGTGTGTGGCGGTCACTCCTCCTCGCTTTTTGACTCACAATTCTAACTTAGTGGTTCGTTATGGTGAGCAAAACATGCAGATACTTATATATAACCTGTGTGTATATAGTGTAATAACAGCAAAACTATTTGTTTATTGTTTTAATAATAACTGAATCATTAATATGCACACCATAATTTTGAGTACAGCGATGGCTCACACATTTTATTATATAAATATATCACCTACTTGATGGGGTTCTGGGAGTTCTACTCCCCAAGCCCGGCCCAGGGTCAAGCTTGACTTGTGAGAGTTTGGTCCACTAGGCTGTCGCTTGGAACAGCCCGCAGGCCCGCAGGCCCACATACCCATCACAGCCCGGTTGGTCTGGCACTCCTTGGAGGAAACAATCTAGTTTCCTCTTGAAGATGTCCACAGTTGTTCCGGCAATATTTCTTATGCTCGCTGGGAGGACGCTGAACAACCGTGGACCGCTGATGTTTATACAGTGTTCTTTGATTGTGCCTATGACACCCCTGCTCTTCACTGGTTCTATTCTGCATTTTCTTCCATATCATTCACTCCAGTACGTTGATATTTTACTATATAGATTTGGTGCTTGGCCCTCCAGTATCTTCCATGTGTATATTATTTGATCTCTCTCTCGTCTCCTTTCTAGTGAGTACATTTGGAGAGCTTTGAGAGGATCCCAATAATTTAGGTGCTTTATGTATGTTGATGTTGTATGTTGATGAAACACGCTATCACAGATTAGACCAGACTGTTCCAACACATTTCTTCGGGAAATATATATCCCAAGACAGGTTTCAGATACTGTACTCTTCCGGTGTCTTCATTTTGCAAGTAATGAAGACCGGACAGAGGATGATAGACTTTGGAGAGTCAGGCACTATATGAATGAAGTGATTGGAAAGTACAGAGATTTCTACATACCAGCACAGAAACTGGTGATTGACGAATCCCTTGTGCTTTTCAAAGGATGTATTGCCTTCAAGCAGTATATTCCCTCCAAACGTAACAGATTTAGATTGAAATTCGTTGTTCTTTGTGACTGTGAAACAGGGTTACACATGACTCTGTATTCTGCTAGCGATATAAACATTCCCGGTAATGACAAACATGGTTTCTCAAGTAGTATGGTGAAGTCACTGATGGAACCATGTATGAACAAGGGCCACATTTTATACACGGATAACTACTATAAAAGTCCCTTGCTAGCTAGGTTCTTGATTGAGCATAGAACTGGAATGGTTGGCACAGTAAAGCCAAGAAGAAGGGTGCCAGTGTTTGACAATAATCTTGAAATTGGTGACTGCCAGCTAAGAAAATGTGATCAAATACTCTCAGTTAGGTGGAAAGACAAGAGAGAGAAGTGAACTTGCTGACAACCTTTCATGATGGTACAAGGGTCAACAGTGGCAAGGTGAACCGAGTAACGCAAGATCCCGTATATAAGCCAGATTGTGTTCTTGGCTATAATACCAACATGTGTTTGGTTGATAAATCTGACATGATGGTGGGCACTGTCGAGTGTGTACGGAAAACATTGAAGAGGACGAAAAAAGTGTTTTACCATCTTGTTGACGTAAGCATGCTGAACAGCTACAATATGTATCTGGTGAAAAAACCGAGTTTCCGTCCGATTGGTTTTACACTTACACAGTTACTAACAAAGTTTGGCAAAGATGTTCCTGGCATACAAAGACCCATCATGAACCCAGTGTTGCAGCATGCTGCTACACCCAGGCTCACGCACATGGAGGGCTTTCAAACACACAGACTAAAACATTTGCCACCAGCTGGAAAGCGTGATTGCTTGGTTTATAGAAAAAAAAAGAAAAAAAAAAAAAGAGAGATCAGAGGTGTAAACTAGTGCAAACATGGTGTGAAGCGTGTGCAGTTCCATCATGTGCTGTCAACTGCTTCAACAACTACCACTGTCTCCAAGCTTCTAAATGTGCAATAATAATGCAAAAACCTGTAAATAGTGCGTGGATGTGTATAAATATACAGTAATAATGAACAATGTGAATACATATTGGCGTAATTGAAAACATTTGTGTTATGTGTATACTCAACGTGTGCAACTTTTATTATAATTGAACATGATGTAACATTATATGTAACACAATTAGTGAATAATATTTGTGATAAAATATGCCTAGACACTGTAAATAATGCTGCAAAAATAAATTTGTGGCAACTCTGGCTGCTTGAAGAGTGTGCGCGACGCCTCCGGGACGCACCTTGCATGAGCGAGCATGCAGGGTGTGACGTCATCACTCATATTGACGGCTCATTTAAGTCATTGGTAAGTATAATTAAAAAAAAATTTTCGTGGTCAGGGAACACAAACTAACAGGTTTGGAAGAATTTTTTTTTGTTATGCGCCAGTGGGTGACAAGGGCCAAATTGCTCTTAGCAACACAAGGTTTAAGCAAAAAAGTAGTGCAGATAAATCTATAATCTTTCCTAGTATATGCCAGTAATATTTTTTTAACTAAATTCCTCTGAAAATAGGCATTGCTATTATAAATAAGTGAGGAAGTGCAGTAAGTGGAGCAAGAAGACTGACATAACTGCTAATGGCATCTAAAACTAAGCATGAGAAAATGTTAACTGGTGAGGAAGAAATTAGAAGTACCTGTTATCTACCTGCTGAGGGTTCTGGGGAGCAATGTCTCTAACCAGGCTTCCTGATTGGGGGGTAAAGTCATCCAGCTGTTCAATGCAGCTGCTGCAAGTCTAACGTTTGAGTCAGAGCCAAGTTAATCAGGTATCCTTTCTCTTTGGATTGTTATGAACAGTTGGTTAGTTATGTCCCTTATGTTCTGAGACAGAGTTGAAAAGTCTTGCGCCCTTAATGTTGAATTCTCTCTCAGCATACCTATTGCATCTCTACTTTTCAAAATGACAACTCTGCACTTCCTGCCATAGCTCCTGGTCTCATGTAGAGCTATCACTGTGTGCAGATTTGGAACTAGTCGCTAATATTTTCCAAGTGTAAATTATTATATATTAGACTCGCATGCACTCTTGAGAGAATACAGATTTTAACATTTTAAGCGGTCCCAATAATCTAGATATTTTATTTAGTAAATTTGGGCAGTAAAAGACCCCATGCACTATCTCTAAGCCAGCAATTTCTCCAGTTCTGAATGGACTTGTTACTGTGTAATAATATTCTACCCTACTGAGCAATAGTATAGAAAAAAATATCATCATTGGTCTGGCATCTTGTGTAAAATGTTCTTGTTATCCAGCCTGTCATTTTTCTTGCAGTTACAACAGCTATGTTGTGTTCTTTAACCCCTTTATTGCACATGACTCCAGCCATGTTGCACAATTAGCCATGCATGCTAATTAATTATCTGCAATCTGTGTGGCACAGCCAGGCCATTTTCTTTGGTTTTTCCTATAATCTGAGAATGCATCTTAATAATAATCAAAGGAAAAATTTGGGGGAATTATTTTATTTTCCATGCACCAGGGTGTTGCATTATATAAACAGGGGCACAGTCCAGGGATTAAAAAGAAAGGTCTTCCGACATTATTACTGTACTTTGTTGATTATTACACTTCGAGTTTTATACATTTGGAAATCGACGATCCATCTTCCTATTGTCAGTAATGCCTTTTGTATGAATTTTGAGTGCAATAGCACTATGGTTACGTGTGTTGAATGTTTTTATGAGATCTGTGTAAAAACATCAGCATTTTGCTCGTCTTCTGTGGCATCTAAAGCCATGTCATAGTGGTCTAACAATTGTAAGAGCCCTGTTCTGAACTAAAGTTTCCGGGGTTATGTAGACATTGTGATACTTAGGAAAGAAACCCCAGCATTAAATGTAATGAAACACCACTTTCTGAAGTAGCCCAGCAGCTATATTCCAAGGAATGTTTAATACTAAAAGGTCACGTCAGTTGCAGATAATATTGTTTGCCCCACCAAAGACCAGAGCCAGAACCTGGGCCCCTCAAGCAGGTGCAGAGAGCAGGTGACAATCTACTGCCTCAACAGAAAGAGCCTACAGAAAGACAGCGCAGCGTAGAAAGTCCGAGGGTTCACGGAAAACAAAGCCTCGAAAATCGCCAAAGAACTAATGCAAACAAGTTACAAGAGTAAAGGAGTCATTCAAACAAGCTTGAAACTCGTTAGAATCAAGTACCACAATGAGGATCACAGTCGACTCCAAAAGTTAGTTCTGTTTCTGATGTTGGTGTCCAACACCAACCTTGCAGTGCTTCTGGTCATGCCACCTCTTGGGCAAGCCCCAAAGCTTCAAGTACCAGACATCCTTGGACTTGATTGTCCTATAGAGGCCATTTGCTTTATGGTATTGTGTGTTTTGGTTCATGCATGAATTGGATCGCTTGGCTGTGCCCTCTTGGATTTATTCAGGGTGCAGTTAGGTGACTAACTACACCCAGATTCATGATTTTTCCAGAGGTTTTTATCCTAACTCGTGGTGTCTTCTGTGGAGTTCGGACCTCTTTTCTATGATGGACTTAGCCACTTTTGAGTTCAGGTCATATCGGGTCATACATTGATTCGAAATATATGTCATATATTTGACATCTTGGAAAATCAATTTTGTTTTCAAGGAGAATGAGTATGTATAAAAATCAATCTAAATGAGGAGATGACAAGCTAGAAATGTACTATCAACAAAAATATGATGATTAATATAAAGTTAAGTGATGGGAAAATTGTAAGAAGAACTACGAGTGAAAAACCTTTCTCTGTCCTACAAAATGAATATGAAATCACCAAGATCCCATGTGTAAAATAAACATGTACTAAGGTAAGCAAATATCAGTTGTTGACAACAGTAAAGCCATCGCAGTACTTTCTGAGCCAGTCCCTCAGATGCTGTTTTGAGGGAGCCATTAGGCCCACTATATCAACTATCTAAAGCTATATCATTCAGGTCTAGCAAACTAAGTTGACAGTTTGATTTATGCTGAGAAGGCAGTGGTATTTCAAACTCAGTTTAAACTAGTTATACAAATTCTGCTTGTTATAGAAACTCAAACTGGTTAACAAGTATCTAGTTAACTAAGGAACATATATTTTATGATTTGACTGGGAATATATGAATATATATGGTGGTGAAACTTTAACCATAAGTGACTTGACTGATAAATACTAATGACCACTTCACAGTGACTAGGCAAATTTACATTTGCTGGGGACCTTGTTCATTAAAGCAAAATTCAAAAGAAGGGTAAAAATAAGAACTGCTGCAGTATACTGCATTCAAATTGTAACTTACTGCAAATAGACTTGTTTTAGGGCCTTGGTGAGAGCATGGTTGGGATGATATCCAGTCTGGATCAACTGGCTTGTCAGTGATGCCACCTGCTTCAATTTTGATATGCTTGGTTGTTCATACACTGTTGAAATGAAAACTAAATATTAGTCTATTTTGTAATGTTTATAAAGTGGTAAATACACTTTTACTCAACAAAAAACAAAACAAAAACAGGGTTGAATGTAAACCTGTCCTCTTAAAAATAACGTCGCTTTTGGCCGTTTGCCCGTATGGCCGAATTTGGACGTAATTTGAAAATGAAAAAAAAAAAAATGAAAATAAATTTGGGATTTTTTTTATCAACAACATTAAGTTAAGGGTCCTCTGATAGGTTAGGTGGGCAGGAAATTCATATAAAATTTCAAAACGTTATGAAAAACGTGACTTGAAAGTCATCTATTCTAACCTTACAGAGTCGGCCGGACGACTCAAACAGAAAACGGAACAGTACGTCACTTTTGCGAGTCGATTTCATTTCAAATTACGTCCAAATTTGGCCATAGTGCGCATACGAGCCAAAAGTGACGTTATTTTTAAGAGGACGGGTTGTGAATGTAATGAAACGCCATTCTCTGGGTGAGACCCGGAGGCTCCCTGGAGTTAAAAATTAAGGAGGTGAAATTTGGGTCACACAGGAGGTAAGCCGCAATGGCTTCCTGCACCTCATGAGGCGTGATGCGGGAAGCCGAAAACTTCTGGAAGGATGGGAACGACAGACCCGAAGGGACACCGAACTGAACCCAGGGAAGGGCTGACACCAAATCCAACTCGTACGCGGAGGGGGTGAAGAAAACCTTCCCCACCCCCTGCAACAGCAAGTCCCACTCAGAGGGTACAAAAACCCAAGATGGGTCCAACGGGGCCCAAGGCAAGGCCCCCAAGTCAACGGTGGGAATCTCCACAGTAAGACCCGGGGCCGAGCCATCCCCTAAAGCTCAGGCTTCAAAAGGAAAAGCCGGAGCAGCCTGAAAAGCAGGAAGGAAGGGGGGCCCACTGGTCAGACCCAGACGCTTTGGCAGGAGGAACCGGCTAGAATGCCTCCGTTGCCACCCTGGAAGGGGCATCCCCCAAGACCGCCCTAGTCTCGAAACCAACTAAATCCTGCCCTGCCTCCGAAACCCTCAGACACTTCGGAGCCGGAAAGAGGGGTGGAGGAGGGGGGCACGGACTGAACCAAAGTCGAAAAGACTAACACCCCTAAGTCTGGGTCCCTATAACTAAAACGGGGCAGTCTCGAACTTCCAGGTCAGCAATCAACCTAGCGCACTGCAGCAACCTAAAACGAGCATGCAACGCCTGAACAGCCTGAACCCGAATAGTCTGCGACAGTGGTTTTTTTACAGTTCTTGATGAATATAGAGTTCCAAGAATCAGGGCCTGGTGTCGAGTGCATAGGCATACTGTCTATGGCTTCTTCAAAATCCAGTGGGGATAGCGGGACATCTGATATTTGATGTTTGTATCATATCCATGAAAAATTCATTTGAGTTATCAATCTTTAGTGTGTTTAGTGGCTTGCTGAAAACAGAATTGTACTGATTCCTCTGTATTTCGCTCATTTCTTTGTTGTCATCTGTGAAAATTCCATTTCCCTTTCACAGGGGCCCCATACTAGAGGTGGTTTTTTATCCTGATTTTGAATTAGGAGGAAAATATTTTGGATCTCTCTCTATTTAACTGATGGCCTTTTGCTCTTTGCCTCTCCTGGGTTTTGTATGATTCTTGTAGCTTTAGTTTTGAAGGTCTATTCCCCATGGTTGTCAGAACTTTAATTAAGTTGTGATCTGAGTAACAGGTATTTGTAATCATTATGTTCCTGATCAATTTATCATTATTAGTGAAAATGAGGTCCAGTGTGTTCTCCTTCCTGCTTGGTTCTACTATTTGCTGGTTTAAGGCAAATCTGTCGCACATCCGTAGCAGGTCATTTGCATGTGACTGTTCATTTAGGCTACTTCCCAGAATTCTCTCTGATACAACTGTATTAGCTAAGGTCTTCCATTTCAGGGGCTGTAGGTTGAAGTCTCCAAACAGGATGATGTTTGGGGCTAGATTTGTGAGGTTTTCTAAGCAGTGTTTTATTTTCATTAATCTTTAAACTGGTTTTTCAGTTGGTCTTTAAACTGCAGATGATTTGCCTCCAGTGACATATATACAAGGACAATAACTACATTTAAGATCTCTGTATCTTAAAATATCTGTCACATCTGAAAAGATTGTACTTCAAAATCTATATTTGACCATCATTGTAGTCCTTGGTGTTAGTTTCAGTTAGGGCTGCAAACACTGCATTTGCCTCATGTAGGCGGCCATTTATGAAGTGCACTTTGTTAGATTTGCATGTTTTTATACCCTGAATGTTGGCAAATAAAAATGATGTTATGTTTGTGGAAGTGCTGGATGCTTTACTTGGTGTTAATATCTAAAGCTCTGGTATGGAGGCCACTGTGTTTGCGTCCTCTCTGGCATTTGACTGAGTTGGTGGTAGAGTTTTGACATTTATAGCCATTCTTCTCCTCCTCCTTGTTAAAAAATCATCCTGGTAAATAGTGTTGTGGTTGCTTTCATCGAGGCGGTTTGTTGGTCTTATTTGCCTGGTACCTTTTATATGAAAAGTTGGACATTCTGTGTTGAAACATTCATCTAATTTCAAGAGTTCTTGCATAGTTCCGGGTGAAAGAGATCACAGCTTTTGGTACATTTACCTGTACTAAGAAGGGTCCTGCACTTTCTGAGATGATCATATTCACATGTGCCATTTGTTCTCCCCGATATCCCATGTTTACAGATACCCCATTTAAAATATCGGCAGATTTTGGGGCCTTGTTTTGTTTGCTTCAAAAATCCTGGCACCAATATCGCGCCCGGTTCAGGCACTGATACCGTGCCCAACCCCACGTGACTCCTGTGGTAGACCCAAATGAATCCACACCCTCACAGACCTGCTCAGAGCCACTTCCTAAGAATCCAGAAACACAAGAGCATTATGGTAATTTCCAATAAAAGTCCCAGAGGCACATAGGGTTGCCACTCGTCTACGTCCTTGCAGAGTAATGGGGCAAACAGGCAGTCCTCGAGCAGAGCACAAGGAACACCTGAAAGACAAACACTTTTCTTGCCAATCGGGTGTATGAATTCAACAGAACCTATGCCAATCCCCCAAGGAAAAGAGGATTGTCTGCCAGCCAGGATAAACCCATAATCTCAAATTGAAGCCAATAAGTGGAGACCGAACTGTACTTGAAAGAGGCCGGGTCCACAATGAAACGACATCTGGACTCACCACGGGGTACTGAAACAAGTCTTGCAAGCCACAGATGAAGAAATGCAGGAAGACAGAATCCTCCATAAGTAGGATGAATCTGAGGCACTGTATGGGACACAGAATCAAACCTGAGGGGAACCACAGAGTGATGAAAATCATACAAAGTAGAGGTATAAGAGAAATTCTCCCCACTGAAGCAACTGACCTGTCACAGAATGAACCAAAGCCCATAAAGGGTTGAAGGGCACCCAAGGACCCTTGTCAGAGTTCCCTCATTTCCAGAAAAAAGCCATGAAGAAATCTGTGCAGCTCCATAGTTCTCACCCAATGCCTGAGAAGGTAAGGCATCCTTCCAAGGAGAAGGTCCAGAGTGGGAAAGTGGTTGTGGAGGTGAAAACTACAAAATCCCAGGGATGACCAGATGGCTCGACAACCTTTGCCATAGCAGTGGATGGGACCACCTCTCAGAGAAGACTGAGCTACATCCTGAACTAAACCCTGCCCCATCTCCAAAACTCAAGAGGTGCTTCAGAACAAGAACAAAAAGAAGGGAAGGCCAGAAGCAGATCAAACTACACCTACCGGAGAAGGAAGAAGAGGTGCAGACTTAATCCAGGTGAAGGTCACTAACACCTTTAATTCTGGGTTCTTGAACACAATAAACGCCAACTCTGGGGCACCCAAACGAGAACAAAGCCGAGTGTCTAGCATGCGCAAATTGAGACTAACACTTTAGTCCTCTGGGGACAGAGCTGATGTTTACAAATAACTCTGCAGATGTCCGGCGGGGATGCATGTGGGGTCCAAAATTAAAATATTTGTTAAAATTCCATTTGATGATATCCAATCATTATGGGACTAGTTCTAAATGAGTGACTTTAGACTGCGAACAATTTGATACCAGAATAATAGACGTAGCATTAAAATTGAGGTAAGAAAACTGAACAGAGTACACACATTTTAGTGTATACAACACTCACGGCGTAATGCTCGGCCGATTTTTGTGTTTGCTGCGAATGGCATGCTGGGCTTTTTGACCAAATATGCATATATCCCTTTAGAGAATTCTATTGTGAATAACTTGATACCAAAATGAATGATGTAACATGATAATTGAAGTGAGAAAACTGAAAAGAGTACAAATTTTAATGCGGGTGTTATGGGTGTGTGGATAGGTGCTTGCTAACGGGTAACGCTCAGCCAATTTTCAGGTTTACTGCACACCGTGCTTTTTTATCTTATATGCATTTACCTCTTTAGAGAATTCTAGTGCTAACAATCTGATACCAAAATGAACAGTTTAACATAAAAATGTAAGTGAGAAAACTGAAAAGGGTATGCACATTTTAGTGTGGGTGTGCGCTCACTGGAAACCCCACCACTGGGGCGCACACGCCAGGGATGCGAAAGTGTTAATTAAGCAGTTGCTGCCAGGTAAGCTCCTAAACTTGAAGCAGGTTTAGTCAGAAATCAGACAAAATGAGAACATACTCCACAGGACTGAGGGTCATAGTTTTCACTGACCCAATAGGTAGCATGGCGGAGGCAAAGAGAATGAACTTGACGAGCCAATCCATAATGAATTACACCATGGACTCACAGGTAAATTGCTAGGCCCCTGAAGGTAATTAGCCAAAGAGGACACCAAGGCACTGGAGCTTCTCACAGAAAGAATAGACACCAAGGCACTGGAGCCTCTCACAGAAAGAATAGACACCAAGGCACTGGAGCCTCTCACAGAAAGAATAGACACCAAGGCACTGGAGCCTCTCACAGAAAGAATAGACACCAAGGCACTGGAGCCTCTCACAGAAAGAATAGACACCAAGGCACTGGAGCCTCTCACAGAAAGAATAGACACCAAGGCACTGGAGCCTCTCAGAAAGAAGAGACACCAAGGCACTGGAGCCTCTCAGAAAGAAGACACCCCAAATGCCTTTAAAACTCCTAGGCTGTGAAAGTCAATTGTGGCACACTGTATAAAAATGCCTGCTCAACCAGGGGCTCAAACAGTGCAGTCAAAGGTGAGGCACATAATCCTCGATGGCCCAGCCCCTAATGGGTGAACTCCCGAACCCACCAGAGAAAATACACTCAGTGCAAGGCCGGAACTAGCAAGCACGCATGGCAGACATAGAGGAGGACCCTGAGCATGTGCAGCTGGAAGCACACAGAATCCAAACTCACACATCACTGCTGGATATAAGCAATACCAAAATATTAGAAAAAACCCTAGCAAATGACTCCTACAGGGCAAGGTCCAATAGGATTGCTGGCACTTAGCTAAAAATAAAGGGGCTCCTTGTGATGGACAGACCCAGAGCACCGCAGGCAGTAGACACCACCACATCAACAACAGAACTACAGAACTGAGTCAGGAAGGCTGGCTGTGGGCAGGGGCCCGAGCTACCTGGTGGTGGATAACAGTACTAACTTAAAGGTTTGAGTTCGTTCCGAGTGAACCAATTATTCAGTTTGAATCGTGCGGTTGTTAGGTTGTTTCGAAGCTTCATTTTTTGTGACACTTGCCATTATCTGCAAAGCTTCATTTTCTGGGTGCTTTCCTAGTGGGGTGAAGGATTGTCACTTACTACCTGTGCTTCTGTGAGGGGGACTAGGCTCTGGTTCCTAGTAGGCTACACAACCAAATTTCATAGAAGTAATTTGCATTTACGATCATGTGTTAAAAGCTTCATGTTAATATGTAGATGCATTTTCAAGATTTATCACAGAAGCTGAGGGAAAAACAAATAGAATCATGAGTATTCCCCTTACCATAGAAACCTAGTCACAAACTTAGAATGTATATGAAAACTGACCAGGAAGTGTATTTGTAACAGCTTGGTGGGCTTGGAAGAGAGCATTCTGTAAGTGTGGAGAGGTAAGACCTCCTTGCAACATCAGTGCACGTAAATCCTGAGGTGATGTCCAAGATCCTAGCATGTAGATTTCTATGCCTCGATTCCTCATGGCTCTGAAAATAACAAATCATTATTACCATGATTAAAGAAAACTACAGAACTATATTCACCAAGAAAATTCTAAGTTTCTGGCACATTTAATTTGTAGTAATTTGAATAATTTTAAATACTTATTAGTCATTCACAATATCAAATCAAATGAGTAATTACACATAAATATTGCACATACTAAATGATATACCAGATATTGATGAGTTCTCTCATTGACATAAATGATGGAATGCCCTATTAACACCCATAAGCTCTATCCACTGATAATTGTCTACACGATAAATATTACATACAATTGTTTTCTGGGAGGGATCTCTCAGAGGCCAAGTAATTACCTAACTGTAGTTACAGCATGAGAGCTATGCTCGTGGTGTCCCGTCTTCCCAGCACTCTTTGTCGTATAACGCTTTGAAACTACCGACGGTTTTGGCCTCTACCATCTGCTCACCTAACTTGTTCCAACCGTCTACCACTCTGTTTACGAAAGTTAATTTTCGTATATTCCTTCAGCTGCTTTGTTTAGTTAAAATCTATGACCTCTTGTTCTCGAAGTTCCAGGTCTCGGGAAGTCTTCCCTATCAATTTTATCGATTACTGTTACTATCTTGTACAGTGATCATATCGCCTCTTTTTCTTCTATCTTCTTGTTTTGGCTTATTTAATGCCTCTAGCCTCTCCTCGTAGCTCTTGCCCTTCAGTTCTGGGAACCACTTAGTGGCATGTCTTTACACCTTTTCCAGTTTGTTGATGTGCTTCTCAAGATATGGGCACCACACAACCGCTGCATATTCTAGCTTTGGCCTAACAAAAGTTGTGAAAAATTTCTTTAGTACAGTATTCCCCATCAATGCATTTAAAAGTAATTCTGAAGTTAGAAAGCGTGGCATAGGCTCCTCGCACAATATTCTTTATGTGGTCATCAGGTGATAGTTCCTATCTAGAACCACCATTAGATCTTTCTTTATCATAAATCTTTTCTTTCAGAAGATTTTCCACATAATTTATAGGTTGTGTGGGGTCTATGTTCTCCTAATCCACATTCCATAACATGGCATTTATTTACATTAAATTCCATTTGCCAAGTGGCGCTCCATGTACTTATTTTGTCCAGGTCTTCTTGAAAAGGAATTAAAATCATCCAAGTTTCTTATCCTTCCTGTTATCTTAGCATAATCAGCAAACATTCATATAATTCTGTATTCCATCTGGCAGATCATTTATATAGACAATGAACATTGCCAGTGCAAGAAATGAACTCTGTGGTACTCCACTTGTGACATTTCTCCAGTCCGATACATTACCTCTGATGACTGCCCTCATTTTTCTATCAGTTAGAACATTTTTTATCCATGTTAGAAGCTTACCTGTCACCCCTCCAATATGTTAGTTTCCAGAACAACCTCTTATGTGGAACTCTGTCGAAAGCCTTTTTCAGGTCCAGATAGATGCAGTCAACCCAACCATCTCTTTCCTGTAAAATCTCTATGGCTCGATCATAGAAACTGAGAAAATTTGATACAAAGGATCTTCCAGATCGAAAACCATATCTGATATTATATCGTTTCTCTCCAAGTGTACTACCCATTTGGTTTAATTATTTTTTTCCAATATTTTGACTATTACACTTGTCAATGATACAGGTCTATAATTGAAGGGATCTTTCCTGCTGCCACTTTTGTAGATTGGAACTATGTTAGCCTTTTCCCACGCATCTGCTACAACTCCTGTACACAGGGATGTCTGACAAATCAGCTGAAGTGGAATGCTTGATCCATTAGCTCAGGTGTACATTCTCTCAGAACCCATGGGGAAACTCCATCTGGGCCAACTGCTTATTTCTTACTTAGCTCATTGAGCATTTTTTTCCCTTCGTCTCTAGACGCCTCTATGTGCTCTATGCTGTTCTCCAGAAATCTTATTGTGTCTAGTTCCCCGAAGACCTCATTTTATACAAACAAACTTTGGAACTTTTCGTTTAATGTTTCACACATTTCCTTTTAATTTTCCATGCATCTGTCTCCCATTTTCAACCTCTGAATATTATCCTTTACCTGCAGCTTGCTTTTAATGAATTTATAGAACAGGCCTGGAGCTGATTTACATTTGTCTGCTGCACCGTTCTCAAAGTTCCCCTCTCTTGTGTAGTTGTATCGCTTTGTATCACCGGTATGTTTCGGGGTTTGGCCTCTTCCTATAATGATTCCATGTTTGTGTCTGTTGGTCCCTGGCCCTCTTGCAGTTTCTGTTGAACCAACCCTGTTTCCTAGGTCTGCACCTCTGTTTTGGTATGAATGTGTGCCTTCATTGTATATTTTGCAAAATTTGTCATACAACATATGACATGTACAGTGGTACCTTGGAACACGAGTGTCCCTGTATGCGAGGGAATAAATGAATGTTGGTCAAGCCATGCCTTAGACAAATACATCAGGCATCCAAGCCATACAATGACCTACTGCGAGCCAGATTCTCATCCTAGATCATTCTATGAGGTGAAGAGAGCTTATGGACCAAAAATCTACCAAAACTGAGAAACCCCCCCCACTAGAAAGCAACTGTTTGAATGAGATGAATGACTCGGAGGTAACAAAGCAAATGATAGTTACCTCAATGAAGACAAATGAGGCTCCAGCAACATATTCTCTCTGACTAGCAAGGTTTTGCTTAGGTTGCCACCATATTGCACTTGCTTCACACTTAAGCTAATCAGTGTTGGGTATTTCTGCAATGTTAATTACACCAAGGCTACTGCTTTGTTATTGGTTCTGGTTCTGCTTCACATTAAAGATTTATGTCATCTACATTGCAAGTGCCCTAGAAGCCTAATTAGGGCACTTAATATTTAGTCTAAAAGTGCCCTATTTTTAGACTATCTCTACCTGCAATGTCACCAAGTTCAGACCATAGCAGATGTCATTCTAGAACAGTATGTTGCCAGAGCAGTGGCACAAACACTAAGGTCAGCTCGTTGAGGTGAGGAACCTAACAGACGATGGTCTCCATCAAACATGTGCTATCAAGTCAGCAATCTTCTGGATGCAGACGAGTCACAATAACTTGTCTGAAGACATGATGACCAAACTTCACATCAGAAAATGAAGCAACGATGATATTTTGGCCCGTCCTGGATCATAAAGATCTTAAGCAAGGAGAACAATGGGGTCCTTATCAAATATTTATAGCTGAAATATGATTAGAACTAGTCTCACTTCTCGATATGCAACAGTCGCAATATCAGTCCCCGACCCAAATGGGGCAATCCCCGAAATTGCCAGCGTCATTACCTACTAAACCCTGCCCCGACTCAGAAACCCGCAGACATCTGAGAGCTGGAAGCAGAGGATGTGTGGGGGGGAGGGGGACTAGGGAGGACTAGGGAGTGTGAACTGAACCAAAATTGAAGCGACTAATACCCCCAGGTCTGGGTCCCTATAAGCAAAGCGTGGCAGCCTTGGGGCATCCGGGTGGGAACCAACCTAGCATGTTGCTGGAACCTAAACCTAGCATGCAGCGTGGATGCTGCCTGTACCCTAACAGTAATGTCATCAGAGAAGTACTGGAGAACAAGCAGAGAACACAACTCGCAAGACTCTGGGTCAAAGGTGTTGTTGACCATACAGGCAGCATGACGGAGGCAAAAGAGGTGACCCCGAGACAAGTGCACACAGCAACCTTCGAACCCGCACAAGCCGGGATGGAACTCGGAAGACGCATCCATACCTTGAGGTTACCTTGAGATGATTTCGGGGTTCAGCGATCCCGCGGACCGGTCGTCGACCAGGCCTCCTCTTTGCTGGACTGGTCAACCATGCTGTTGGAAGTGGCTGCTCGCAGCCTGACATGAGTCACAGCCTGGTTGATAAGGTATCTTTGGAGGTGTTTGTTCACTAGTTATGCCCCTTATGTGTAGTGGAAGCATGTTGAACAGTCTCTGGCCACTGATGTTGATGGAGTCAACAGAGTACTCTCAGAGTACCTATTGCACCTCTGCTTTTCAATAGGGGTAATCTGCTCATTCAGTCATGCCTTCTGATCTCATGTGGTGTTATTTCTGTGTGCAGGTTTGGGACCAGCCCCTCTACTATTTTCCACATGAAAATTATTATGTATCTCTCCCGCCTGCGCTCAAGAGAATACAGATTTAGGCTCTTTAGAAGCCTAAAGTCCCAGTAGTTTAGATGTTTTACCGAGTGGATTCTAGCAGTAAAGGATCTCTGCACTCTCTCCATGTCAGCAATTTCTCCAGCTTTGAAAGGGGCTGCCATTGTGCAACAGTCCACCGAGCCCAAACATGGTTTTCTAGGGCCCTTAGGCTGACTGATACGGGAAGCCCGGGCAAGGTGTTGCTAACCGGTTAAGACCCAAAGCTAACAAGGGGGAGATCAAAACACTGAAACCCCTGTGACATGTACAATCATGGGGGCCTAGCAGAGGGCCACCAAAAAATAGAAGTGGAACTATAGCCACACCAGGACAAGGCAAGAAAACTAAAACAAAAGAAAATCCCTGTAAAAGTACGTCTTCAGAGAAAACAGGAACCTGCCACCGGGTAGGTAGGCAGGCTGCACAGCACCTTGATGCCCCAACCAGCATGACACCACTCCCTACCCAAGGCCAAACAAGGCTACAAAAACCCCAGCTGGCCCCAAGGGTTAGGTAAATGCCGAGCAGTAAAAACCCTTACGGAAATGGATTCCCAAAAGCACCAGGGAAGGGAACCCTAACACGCAAGGGCAGTACTCTCAGGGCGCCTAGGGAAGGATTCCTCTAAACGAATGTAGCCCCGGTACTCTCGAGGACACCTGACCACCACACGCAACAACACTGCAGAAGTCGTCACGAAGGCAAAACACCGCTTTTGGAAACCGAGGTCAGAGAAGATATCTGCCCCCAGACGATATTACCGAACTAACTGAAGTGCTGGATAGCAGGTGCGGAAAGGTCCGGGGCTCCCTCTCCCCCTCTTGCGGAGGGGAGGGCTGCACAGACGAGAGGAGCGGCAGTGGAGTGAGACGTATGTTTGTTTCCTTGAGATTGGAGAGAGCTCTGCCTCTCTTTTTGGGTTTTCATTTTAATTTTCTTACCATGTGGGGTTTGTTTTGTTATGCCTACCTTACTGAATGCCTAACCCCATTAAATGGCAGATAAGGAAAATCTCCAACCACAAGGGGGTTTTCCAGGGCCATTGCTCTCTGAAACCTCTCTGAGAGGACAGGTTCTGGCTCGTGATCCCCAGTAGGCTGAATTCCAAAGACTAATGTCCCGGTCTAATATATCACACATTAACCCGATAGCTCCAGGAAGCCAAAGGGGCTCCTCACAGAAAACACAGGTCACACTTATTTAACAGCATTGCTATTTTATCCCATCCCAGAGAGATGGGATAAAATGGCAATGAGGTTAATATCTTTTTACAGCCAAGTTCTGTTGATTTGGTAGATTTCCATCATGTGACAGACTGAACTTTAGATTTTGCTCCGTGAACCTTAGCAATGGAATGTGGAAAAAAAAGATATTAATGTTAATTCCTTTAATTTGGCACAGAATGAGTTTTGGAGATTCTATTGTATTATCAAAGACAAGACTCATTTAGCTCATATTATTTTGATATAAATGGTATAAGGGAATATCTTAAGATATAGTTCCATTAACATTAACAGTTAACCACTCACTCTGGAAATTTCTGGAAGTGTTACTTTCTCTTTCTTATAATAACTCTTAGAACGTACCGTGAAATCTCTCCATGTTGAGGATTCATAAGAAGAAAGAGACGGAACTTAGGATGAGGTGCAACAGATGGAACAGCTCCATTTACCACACCTCTTTCACTCAAGGTTAGCACGCCACCAGGTTCCAGTAAAGCATTGAGTCTGTCTAGCACTGATGCTGAACATAAGTTCACTCCATCCACAAGCAGCCATTCACCATTACGCACCGCCTAAAATGCAACAAAAATCATCAAGTGTAAATGTTCATACCATTCATATTATTATTATTAAACAAAGAATACAAGTAGAAAAAATACAGTACTTTAGTATATTTTGTTGGCAAAAATTAGACAACTTACATTGACTAGAATGGAATCAACCCAGTGAAAGGTGCCACCTCCTGATAGGCCACCAGCTTCCTTCACACACTCCTGGAGTTTCTGGACACGACGGCATAATTCTACAACTTCCATGGATGCACCAGAAGATTCACAAGTACCACGAATTATTTCAAGACTCTTCTTTATATTCTGTTACAAACAAAAAAAAAAATTATTATTTTCAATAAATTAAACAGAATTAAGATTCAATAAATTAAATATATTAGAGACAAGAATCTTCTTTCTGAAAAGAAAACAACATTGAGAATTTTTCTGGGAAACCACCCAGAAAGCCCATAAATTATGGGATCTGGACCTGGAAAACACCAAAGTGACAACACACATCCAGAGCACACCACATAAAGTCAGGTTTTTCATGCAAATAAAAAACCTGACTTTAGGAGAGGACATTATGGCAACCTTAGAAAACTTTTTAGTGAGTATAATTGCACAGACTTGTTGCTAGGCAAGGAAGTGAATGAGATGTATGTCAGGTTTTGTGAAATATATGATAAAGGCACAAAAAAATTTATACCAAAACAGAGAAGCAGAACTAGGAAACAGGATTGGTTCAACAGAAAGTGCGAGAGGGCCAGAGACCAAAAGACACAAAAATGGAATCAATACAGGAAGAGGTCGAACCCCCAAACATATCAGCGATACAAAGATGCGAGAAACAACTACACGGCAGTGAGGAGAGAGGCAGAAAGAAATTTTGAAAAAGGGATTGCAGACAAATGTAAAACAGAACCAGGTCTGTTCTATAAATTCATAAACAACAAATTGCAGGTAAAGGATAATATTCAGAGGTTGAAAATGGGAAATAGATTCACGGAAAATGAAAAGGAAATGTGTGAAACATTAAACGAAAAGTTCCAAAGTGTGTTTGTACAAAATGAAATCTTCAGGGAACCAGATACAATAAAAATTCCAGAGAACAACATAGAGCACATAGAGGTGTCTAGAGACGAAGTGGAAAAAATGCTCAAGGAGCTAAATAAGAACAAAGCAGTTGGTCCAGATGGAGTTTCACCATGGGTTCTGAGAGAATGTGCACCTGAGCTCAGCATTCCTCTTCAACTGATTTTTCAGGCATCCCTGTATACAGGAGTTGTAGCTGATGTGTGGAAAAAGGCTAACATAGTTCCAATCTACAAAAGTGGAAGCAAGGAAGACCCCCTTAATTATAGACCGGTATCATTGACAAGTGTAATAGTCAAAATATTGGAAAAAATAATTAAAGCTAATTGGGTAGAACACCTGGAGAGAAATGATATAATATCAGACAGACAGTATGGTTTTCGATCTGGAAGATCCTGTGTATCGAATTTACTCAGTTTCTATGATCGAGCAACAGAGATATTACAGGAAAGAGATGGTTGCGTTGACTGCATCTATCTGGACCTAAAAAAGGCTTTTGACAGAGTTCCACATAAGAGGTTGTTCTGGAAACTGGAAAATATTGGAGGAGTGACAGGTACGCTTCTAACATGGATGAAAAATTTTCTAACTGATAGAAAAATGAGGGCTGTGATCAGAGGCAATGTATCGGACTGGAGAAATGTCACAAGTGGAGTACCACAGGGTTCAGTTCTTGCACCAGTGATGAATATTGTCTACATAAATGATCTACCAGTTGGTATACAGAATTATATGAACATGTTTGCTGACAATGCTAAGATAATATGAAGGATAAGAAACTTAGATGATTGTCATGCCCTTCAAGAAGACCTGGACAAAATAAGTACATGGAGCGCCACTTGGCAAATGGAATTTAATGTTAATAAATGCCATGTTATGGAATGTGGAATAGGAGAACATAGACCCCACACAACCTATATATTATGTGAGAAATCTTTAAAGAATTCTGATAAAGAAAGAGATCTAGGGGTGGTTCTAGATAGAAAACTATCACCTGAGGACCACATAAAGAATATTGTGCGAGGAGCCTATGCCACGCTTTCTAACTTCAGAATTGCTTTTAAATACATGGATGGCGATATACTAAAGAAATTGTTCACGACTTTTGGTAGGCCAAAGCTAGAATATGCAGCAGTTGTGTGGTGCCCATATCTTAAGAAGCACATCAACAAACTGGAAAAGGTGCAAAGACATGCTACTAAGTGGCTCCCAGAACTGAAGGGCAAGAGCTACGAGGAGAGGTTAGAGGCATTAAATATGCCAAAACTAGAAGACAGAAGAAAAAGAGGTGATATGATCACTACATACAAAATAGTAACAGGAATTGATAAAATCGATAGGGAAGATTTCCTGAGACCTGGAACGTTAAGAACAAGAGGTCATAGATATAAACTAGCTAAACACAGATGCCGAAGAAATATAAGAAAATTCACTTTCGCAAACAGTGTGGTAGATGGATGGAACAAGTTAGGGGAGAAGGTGGTGGAGGCCAAGACCGTCAGTAGTTTCAAAGCGTTATATGACAAAGAGTGCTGGGAAGACGGGACACCACGAGTGTAGCTCTCATCCTGTAACTACACTTAGGTAATTACATAGAACCCTGGAAATACAAACCATAACTGTCTCTATTTTCAGCTTGTTACAACTTGTAATAAAGCTGTTACATCTTGGTTTAGCGTGTTTATGACCTATTAGAACGTTGTTACAACTTGCTATTGTTATAACTGGTTAGGTTTAAAACTTGTTCGAAGGTTGTACCAACGTCGTAGTTTCCGTGTGTGTTTGGCGGGAAAATGCCATATATAATATTTGTATATTGAAGTCAGGCGAATGAGTGTGTCAAAAGAGGATAGAGGATTAAAAGCAGAACACCCATAGAAACGAGACCCAACTCCTTGAGACGGGGGGGCTCAGCCTAAGCAGAGACCAAGTGATGTGACACATTGCAGGCCTCAGGGTGAAAGGGAACAACAACCCAATAGGCAGTGGAAGCAGTAACCATATCACAAGACTGAGGTACATTTCTCAAGCTTGCATCCTGCAAAATCAGGCTCAGTTGGCTGGTCCATCCTGAACCCCCCAACAAAGACAACACAGACCCTGAAGGAAGAAACAAATACACATCCCTCTTTGTTCAGATCACTGCTCTTTCTTACAGGTGACTTTCAGTTAGTATTATTATTATTCTATGCTGTCCTTCTGTTTCTTCTGTCCTGATTACTGCATCTTCTCACCTAAAAAAAGGGGACAGGATGGGGTGGGGGGGGATTGGGGGGGGGTGATGAAAATACACCATTGACTATATGAAAAGAAAATTTTTTTATGTATGCTTACCTTATGGGAAATAGTCTTGGTGCCTGTTTTCACTTTAATGGCTACGACTGTCTCAAGAAGAGCCATCAAGAGGTTACATTGGTGATGAAAGTGAGCCGTCTCCTCAGATGTTGTTCTTTTCATTTCTGGAGTGGGCCAAATGTAAAGTCAGGAACATATAGCTAAAATGTATAAATGGATCAACAGAACCCTAATCATTCCAATATCATGTGTCATGTAAAACAAATCCATAGAGAAAGTAATAATTTGTATTTGATAATATGCTTCAATTACTAAACACACACAAAAAATATCTTTGGCAGTTCTGTTTGTATAAATCTATAAATCACATGAAATAAAGCAGCCAATCCGGTGGCCAGAGAACCTCATGACGTCATTCCTCAGAGTGCGCAGTAGCCGCCTTTTCTAGTAAGCCAGTGAGTTCCTCTCAGACCGAGCTAGAGGCAGGACGTACAGAACCTTGGTGTGCTGATATTTATTCTACCTCAAGTAATAAAGCCAAGAAGTACATGTGTGTTATTCCAAGACCCTAGGCAAGATCTACACAAAAGGAAGTAATAATACAAACAAAAAAGGAAAGAGGAAGGCATGATATGTGCACAGAGCACACTCCTGCTCACAAGATGTGCATTCCTGCTCACAAGATGTGCACTCCTGCTCACAAGATGTGCACTCCTGCTCACAAGATGTGCACTCCTGCTCACAAGATGTGCACTCCTGCTCACAAGATGTGCACTCCTGCTCACAAGATGTGCACTCCTGCTCACAAGATGTGCACTCCTGCTCACAAGATGTGCACTCCTGCTCACAAGATGTGCACTCCTGCTCACAAGATGTGCATTCCTGCTCACAAGATGTGCACTCCTGCTCACAAGATGTGCACTCCTGCTCACAAGATGTGCACTCCTGCTCACAAGATGTGCACTCCTGCTCACAAGATGTGCACTCCTGCTCACAAGATGTGCACTCCTGCTCACAAGATGTGCACTCCTGCTCACAAGATGTGCACTCCTGCTCACAAGATGTGCACTCCTGCTCACAAGATGTGCACTCCTGCTCACAAGATGTGCACTCCTGCTCACAAGATGTGCACTCCTGCTCACAAGATGTGCACTCCTGCTCGCAAGATGTGCACTCCTGCTCGCAAGATGTGCACTCCTGCTCGCAAGATGTGCACTCCTGCTCACAAGATGTGCACTCCTGCTCACAAGATGTGCACTCCTGCTCACAAGATGTGCACTCCTGTTCACAAGATGTGCACTCCTGTTCACAAGATGTGCACTCCTGTTCACAAGATGTGCACTCCTGTTCACAAGATGTGCACTCCTGTTCACAAGATGTGCACTCCTGTTCACAAGATGTGCACTCCTGTTCACAAGATGTGCACTCCTGTTCACAAGATGTTCACAGAGCATACACTCCTGCTCACAAAATGTGCACAGAGCACACTCCTGCTCACATGTGCACAGAGCACACACTCCTGATCACAAAATGAGCAAGTAATTCTGTAAAACTTCTGCCCATGCCCAGGAAATTATATAGATTCCTAATCAATTAATTAAATTAACTAATAGGCACAAAAAGCAAAACATACTCTCATTATGGGCAGAGACAAGCTTGTTCCATGCTAAAAGTATCTTCTTGACATGGATTTCTTCACCAATCAGGAGTGCTTCTCTAATAGCTGCCCATGCTGTACATCTAGCATCACTCACAATTTCAGCAAGTACACGCCCATAGTCCACCTGAGAAAACAAAATAAAAAAACAGCGTTGAATGTAATGAAACGCCATTTTCTGGATGAGCCCCAGAGGCTCTCTGGAGCTATTGGACTAATGTGTGGTATATTAGACTAGGGCATTAGTCTATGGAGTTAACTAAACTAAAAACTGAACTAAAACCCGAAAAGAGAGGCAGAACTCCCTCCAATCCCAAATAAACAAGCAAACGTCACACTCCACCGCCACGACGTTCGTCCGCGCAGCGCTCCCCTCCCTGTGCCGGCTACCTAGCACTCCAGTTTGGAAGCTAAGCATTAAACAACGCGAAAAACCGCCAACCAGAGGAAGGGAAGGGTTGCCAGGGACCCACTGGGCTCACCCAAAAAATGGAGTTTAATTGATTAATTACAGTCAATGCTAGTTTTCTGTGGGGAAACGCTATGGCTCCCTGGAGCTACATACCCAAAGATAAGGAAACGCGGGACCTACCTGGGAGGAAGTTGACATATACTCCTCAACGCAAAGTCGAGATAACTGGCTGAAACTGGCTGCAACTCGACACAATGCTGGTTTTCTGTGGGGATACCCTACAGCTTCCTGGAGCTACATACCCAAAGATAAGGATAAGGACTTACCCCGGAAAAGGCCATCACATACTCCTCAACGCAAAGTCGAGACAACTGGCTGAAGCCTGCGACCCAAAGCAACACAGGAACGCCCAGGAGCAGGAATGTTATCCAAATAACGGGAGCCAGGACCCTTTCCGACCTCCATAAATCCCCGTGCCCGAAATATCAGCCCACGACATGTTGCCAAACACAGAAGACAACACAGCAAAATTCCTAACTTCATGGGCATGAGGATAGACTGCAGGTGCCAACTGGCGCCAAGGACGGAGTAAGTGCCGAGCAGCAAAAACCCCCACAGAATCGGTTCCCGAATGCACCAGGGAAGAAAACCCTAACACGCAAGGGTTGCACTCAAAGGGCGCTTAGGGAAGGATACCCCTAAGCACATGCAGCCCCGGCACTCTTGAGGACACCTGGCCATCACACACAACGACAGAGCAGAGGACACCACGAAGGCAAACGCTACTCGGAAAGCGAGGCCAGGAGAAGCCGTCCGTCCCGGCTTGCATTAGCTCACGAACTGGAATGGCTGTGTCGCGAGCGCGGGGAATTTGGAGCCCCCCCCCACCCCCTAGGAGAGGGATGGGGAGGGGGGAGCTGTGCGGACGAGCGATGCGGCAATGGGGTGTGACGTTTGCTTGTTTCCTTGGAAATTGTGGTTCTACCTCTCTGTTCGACTTTTGGTTGTAATTTTCTTACCATGTGGAGTCTGTTTTGCTATGCCTACATTTCTGGGTGCCTGCCTCATTCTTTACCAATGTCAATGGCAGATAAGGTTAATCCCCAACCACAGGGGGGATTTTCCAGGGCCATTGATTCACGTGCCTCTCCGAGGAGGCCATGTTTAAGCTAGTGATCCCTGATAGGCAGAACTCTATAGACTAATTCCCTGGTTTAATGATTCGCATATTAGCTCGACAGCTCCAGGGAGCTGAAGGGGCTCCCCACAGAAATAAAAAACAAAATAAATTCCTCTTTATTTCCACAGATGCAGAGTGATTATTAACATTAAATTCATGCATTATTCTGTTATTTGACAATTATTTAGGGTAGAGGTAACATCACTAAGTTACAGGTTCTCATATTTAGTCTCATTATTAAAATTCATGGTACAAATTCAAAATTAGAAGAAATATTGCTTAACATATGATTGTTTTATCAGCTATTCACCTGGGGCAAGATACACGAAGCAGTTACGCAAGTACTTACAACGTGTACATCTTTCCTCAATCTTTGATTGCTTTGGTTACATTTATTATCGATTGCTTTGGTTACATTTATTAAACAGGTGACAAGTATGAAAACTTCCCAATACACTGTTGTTATTGTTATAAACAGCCTCCTGGTGCTTTGGAGCTCATTAACTGTTTTTATAATTGTAAACAAAGCCAGCAAAGATTGAGAAAAGATGTACAGGTTCGTAAACGCTTGTGTACCTGCTTCGTGAATCTGGCCCCTGGTTAGTAAAGACAACCCTCATTGCTAGATACAGTATTACCGGAGAGAGCGAAAGGCTGAATGTAACGATTCTTGAATTATACGACAGGAATTATACGAATTAAGACAGGAAGAGCAAAACAGTGTTCAGGTCAATGGAATGGAAATAGGAAAATATTGCACTATGTTCTAAACATGTACTGTATTTACAAGACCCTCGATTTAATTTTTTTTACCTTACAATTTCTTAAAATATCAAACTCGGAAAATCAATGGTTCAAAAATTCAACTTTAATAGTGTAGCCTCCCAAACATGCTATTGCAGCATTGCCAGATCAAGAGTCTATTTGGTTACTTTCCGTCCGTACTAACATTCATTCCAGACAAAAAATTATAAATCCCATTAGGAACATATTAAAAAAATATATTTATATGCTCTATGCATATTTAATTTAAATTGAATAAAGACTGATTTTGACTGTAATGACTTTATTAATATAACTCTTGTGATGTATATAACATGATGACAGTCAGTCAGCACTAGCTGGCTGGAGGACCAGCCTGCATTATTATAATGTAAATAACACTGATCTATAATATTAAGACTTGGGAACACACAAACTGTCCATTTAGGGCACTTGGATAAAATATGCTTAGAAAATATATAAAATAAATAATAAATATAATTATTTCTGTTCTCATCAGATATACCTATTTCAGTCATCAGACACAGTTATTATAATCATCAGATACAATCATTATAATTGTCAGTCACATTAAACACAATTATCAGACAATCATTAGACAATTATCAGTCATCAAACAATTATTATAGTTATTAGACAATTATCACAGTCATCACCACATAATTATCACAGACACAATTGTACAATTACCATGTTAATAGACTATTATCACAAGACACCAGACAAAATTATCTCACAATCATCAGACAATTATCACAGTCATCACCCCATAATTATCTCACAATCATATCCAATTATCATATTTATCAGGAAACTATCACATAGCCATTACCAGACAGTTATTACACAGTCATCACCAACACAGACTGTTAAAGACAGAGGAGTGGAATGAGAGTTGGAGAAATATTTGTTAACAAATATAAAGTACAACCTGCTGAAAGCCTCCAAGAAGTTCTGTAACATCCATATCTGAATTCACAGTGAAAGTAAGCAAGCGATGACCAGTCAGCCGCGCCAATAGTTTAACAAGTGATGTTTTCCCTCCTCCGGACTCGCCAACCTGTCGATAAAAAACATTGAAAATAAAATGATTAACAATTCTATTGAGAAATGATATCCAACATGCCTAAAAATAAAGATATTAAAATAAAGTAAAGACATTGAAGGCAAGGTTAAACTATATTAGTGTGTAAGAAGTTAATGTCTTAAAAATACATTACGAAATTACAATGCGCAGATCATCATTTATATATAAAGGTCAGTTCAAGAAACTTTCTGTTAGTAGGATTTCTGCAATCAATTGAGCATTTTTGTAGCAAGAAACATACAAGTTAATTTTGGGTTACAATGATTCTCCTTTGAACAAATTTTAACCCTTAAACTGCGCATGGCGTATATATAAGCCCTGAGTAACATGTCCCATGGGGGGCATGGCGTATATATACGCCATAGGGTGCCAGGCCTGATTCAAATGGCCCGCGGCTACACGGGGTTCACAGTAGCTTCCTCAGGGCTCTTGTAAACAGATGCCATTTTAAAGAAAAATCGTGGGCAATATTCTCAGGTGTGAGAGGCACAGTACTGTTGGAGCAACCAAGGCCGGCGCACGCAGCATGAGCGAACAGCATTGCTGTTCAGCTTGTGACCACAGCATCGCCGAAAAATGTCAAAATAAATATATAATTGTTATTATTTAGCGATGACAATATTACAGATGACCCATGACTGTGATATAAATAACCAGGGTTGTGATAATAGCAGGATTGTTGTAATAATTAGCGCTGTGGGAGGAGTGATGCTGAGAGATGGAGGGAGACAGCATCGTTTACAGACTGTGTGACTAGCTGTTATTGTTTGCATTCACCATACCAGGTCAGTGGTTCTCTATGGTGAACACAAATGTAGATACTTATATATAATGTGTGTATTAGTGTAATAACAGCAAAAGGATTATGCTGGGAGGAGCCATATGGGTGACGGAGGTGACGTTGTCTGCACGATTTGTCTAGCTGTTTAGAGAGTGGCCACTATGCTTTTTGGGCGCACTACAAGCTTAGGTGTACAGTTACGGTGCATAAAACATGTAGATATTTATATATAATATGTGTATATAGGGTAATAACACTGCAAAAGGTATTGTTGGGGGAGAAAGTTTAGTGCGTGTGACCTTGAAAGAGTGAGGGAGCCGCCAGCCGCCATCTGTGTATAGCGACGACTCTTAGTGTCTGAACTAACTATATCAGCTTAGCTGTACAGTTGTGGTGAACAAAATATATACATACTTATATATAACGTCTGTATATAGTGTAATAACACCACAAATGGTATTATTGGGGAAGAAAGTTTAGTGCGTGTGTTGAGGGAGTGGCAGCGAGTGGCTGGCTAGTGTGTGGCGGTAACTCTTCGTTGTTTTTCGACTCTCAATACCAACTTAGTGGTTCGTTATGGTGATCAAAACATGCAGATACTTATATATAACCTGTGTATAGAGTGTAACAGCAGCAAAACAATATGTTTATTGTTTTATAAACATAATAATTGAATCACTAATATGCACATCATACTTTTGAGTATAGCGATTATTCACCACTTTTATTATATAAATATATTACAATACACACTATTGAATAATATTACTGCAAAAAAACTAAGAAAAAATCAATCGGAGACATTGAAACAATTAGGTAATAATATCTTTGTGGCAACTCCCATCTGTCAGTGCGGGTGACGCTGACCGGGTCTGACGACCGCTCTGTCAACGCCCACTTTTTGCCAGACTTCCTCGGTCAATTGCGCCCAAAATATGTCACCTACGATTTTTTTTTATTTTTTCCGTGCTCAGGGGACACAAATTAACATGTTTAGAAGACGAAAAAAAAATTTTGAATTTTTTTTTTCTTGCGCACAGGGGTGTAAATGTCCCCAGGACCCCTGAGCAGTGTAAGGGTTAATGCCCACTCCTCACAGTAATTTCCAATTTCTGTAGGTAATGCTAAACTTGTCTTAACTTACAAGGTAAAGATTGGTGGATTGGAAAATCAATATCAAGCACTGACAGCATCCCACCTGACTTGCAAGTCACTGAATTGTACCTCATTGTACCAAGCCTCTGAAATCCATGGTGAACTACAAGGAACTAGGAGCAAATTCTGGCTTTTTCTACAAAGTGAGAAGAGCATGGGAATCAGAGAGCAATGCATTACTATAAAAAATACCAAACGCAAAAACTCACTGAGAAGAGCGAACCAGTCTCGTACCGAACCGGGCAAATCTCCTGAAAGAGGCGGAGCCGTGGAAAACCTCCGGGTTCGGACACTGGACAAGCAGCGCCTGAAACTAAGGCTGGGCCGGCCACCATAGGGTCAAGAGGACGACTCACCCTTGGTAGGGGGGGTAGAAGTAGCCTAAGCTACTCTATCCCTTTGAGATGTATTTCTTTCTTATCTCAATAAACATACTTGAACTTGAACACTCTTGGTAAGTCTCCAAGCGAGCCATGACCCGGAGCAACAGCTGAACCAGGGAAAAGAGGTACAGGAACCCCCACCTCAACCAGTCCTGCCGAAAAGCGTCAATCCCGACAGCCTTGCTGTCGGGGAAGGTTGCCATGTACACCGGAAGACACCTCGACCACACCAATGCGAAGAGGTCCACCTCCCGACGTCCGAACGTCCGGCATAGCCAACTGAAGGAGTCAACGTCGACAGTCCATTCCATTAACAGGGGAACGAACCTGGGCAGGCCGTCCGCCAGGACGTTGGACACCCCCGGACATGAACCGCCAGGAGTGCCAAACTCCTGAGAACTCAGCAGGCGAGTCACCCGAAGCAACCTACCCCAAAGAGCCAAGGACTGCATCGAACCCCCTCAGTTTGAACCACCGGGGAGCAGTCCGAATGAAGCCGGATCGAAGATCTGCGGTGACCCGAACCCTCCGAAGTGCAAACCACACCGCCACAAACTTCTGCGCTGTGCTGTGGACCCGACGGAAGGACGGACCCCACCGCCCCTGGCCGGCATGGTGAGCACAGGACACAAAGCCCCAGTCGAGAGACGAGGAGTCCGTGAACACATCGAGCGAGGGCTCGGGAAGGCGCCAAGGAACCGAACCCCGAAAAACCCGAAGAGGAAGCCGGCGACGCAGCAGCCGACACAAAGCCCCCAAGGGGCGAACCTAGCGATCGCAAGAGAGGCGGAAGGGATGTCCCCGAAGGAACTAGAACAGCCGACGAAGTCAAGACCAACATCACGAAGTTCAGGCTCACACACAGACCCTCGAGCAACCACCGGGTGACCCGGGAGCCTCCCAGAAACAGACACAGATGAGACCGCAGCCGAAGGAGAGACGATGGAGGAAGAGACAAGGAAGCGGTCCGAGAGTCCCACACAAGACCCAGCCAGGTCCGAATTTGGGAGGGAACCAGACAGGACTTCCGCCAGTTCACCAGGAACCCGAACCCGGCGAGCTGGGAAAGAACCAAATCCCTGATGAGCAGACACATAGACTGGCCGGGAGCCCTCACCAACCAGCGAGCGAACAGAGCAAGCCTTCCCCCCACCGCCCCGTCACTGGGGCGAACCGCGAAAGAGCCGCTGCCCCTTATGAGAACCCGACCTGCGCGCAGAGCGAACACCGTGCTGACCAAGCACAAGCGGGACCGCAGGCGGCACCGGCGCCAAACCCGACACCTGTGGCCTACCCCGACGAACGGAACCCCAAGCCCTGGCACGACCCCGTCAGGAAGGAACCCCCCAGTTCCCCCGGAGCACCAACAACTCAGACATAGGGCGGCAGGTGGAAGAAGCTGCCTGCTTTATATTCACGACAAAATATTCAGGCTTCTCAAATGCAGAAGCCTCAAAAAGCAGAGGACAAAACGGAGAAGACAACCTATGAACCAGGGCCCAAGCGGATTCCAAAGTGGAAGCAAGGACCGCCTGTCGACATGCGAAACGCTAAGCGAAAAACCGCAGCAATGCCTCCAACAGGATCGGCACAAACAGCTTCAAGATGGCAGACGATGCCCGAGCAGCCGAGACCAAGGTGCCAGACCCAGGAACGGCCCCAAGCATCTCCAAATCCTCCGCAAGCCAATCCAAAGACAGCTCCAGGAGGAAAAAGAAAAGCAAGACCGAAGCCAAAAAGCCACAAGCGCGCAAGTTGCAAAAGGGCAGGAGAGAAGAGACTCTCATTAAGATGTTTAAAATCGCCCCCAGGTAATCCTGGACCACCGTCACCGCCTCGCACCACTCAAACGTGCGGGTCCGACAGAGCGAGTCCCAAGCATCTAACGAAAACAAGGGGCAGTCTGCAAGTCAGGACGACCCCGGAACCTCATAACGCCCCCAGTAAGGACACGACGATCCAAACTTGAACAAAGAAGGATCCATTATGGAGGCATACTCCAAGTCACGCAAGAGGTAAGCCGCGATAGCCGAACGCACCTTAGGCGGAGAGATGCAGGAAGCTGAAAACCTCCGCAAAGACAGAACCGAAGAATCCACAGGGACACGGAACCAAACCTGGCAAGGAGCAGAACTCAAGTCCAAATCATACGCATAGGAGGAAAAGAAAACCCCACTCCTTGCAACAGTAAACCCGGTCAGAAGGACGGAAAATCCAGGCGGGGTCCAATGGAGCCCAAGGCCCCCAAGTCAGCTCCTCCTTAACCCCGGGAACCTCCACACCAGGCCCCGGGGATGAGTCGTCCTCCAACGCTCCAGCTTCACAAGAAAAAGCCGGGGCAGCCGAAAGAGCCAGAAGGGCTCTTTCAACCTTGTCTATGTTGTCCTTGCCAGCCAGCAACCTAATTCACTCACTTGCTATTGCTGGGGGCTCTCTCTGCTGGAAGTTTTTTTAGCTTCATGCCTTCACAGAAGTTTTCAAACTTTAGTTGTCCATCTATATGATGATTCATTCCTCAAGGGGCCATATATCTGTTTTTTTGTTCTTTACCATTTGCTCTATCTGTATATCAAGGTTATTTTCACTGGTGGTCAGGGTTAGGTTTTTTTTCTCAATGATGCTTCTCCTGAGCCTGGCCTACCAGCTCATCAGTGGATCGTTCAAGCAACCAGTATCCCTTGACCTAGAAAGAATGGGGTTTTAAAGGATCTAAGTGTTGGGTCAAGCTGTTATGGAATTCCTGTCCATCACTAGACCTGATGCTGCTGTTTGCAACTTTCCTGGGTGCAATTCAGTGTTCGACCCTTACGGTCACTCCTGCTGCCTCCATCACTCCCTATTTTTGGTTTACGAGTTCTTTCCCCCCTCTGGTGTAAGAAATAGACAGGGAGGAAAGACAAAACGAGCCTCCCAGGAATCATAACACCTCTGGCTTAGGTCGATCAAAGGTGCAAAGAGGGAGATAAATATCCTGTTGAAGGAAACATTGGGAGTGTGAAAGTGGCAGGATGACACAGCAGCCCTTGGTGCTCTGTAGGCACTGACAACCGAAATAATGTCATGACATGGCTATTCCTTTCCCAGATATATCTTGCTGTTAGATTTGTAACCTTTCAACTGTTGAACTGGTCTCCAGTTTGCCTACTCTAAACAGCAAAGAATGTCAGATTAATGAATACCAGAACTGTTTAAAGCATTCAGGAATATGGACCAAAGAACAAAGGTTAAAAAAGCATAATTATTTAAAATATTTGTATTATATATATAATATAAAATAAAATATAATATAAAATATTATAAAACCACTTTACACCAAGTCAAAAAGAGAGAAGATATAGCCATGGCTGATTTTCTGGAGAATAATGGTGAAAATTTTACACAATACTAGTATGGAAAATGCAAAGAATGGGCATATGTCTCTTGGATTATCTTAACCTTATTTTTTAACACTACTCTCCTAATATTTGTCCTTACCAGTATAGACATCCAGTTCATATTGATACAATTTATTAGACTCTCCATAACAGGCAGTTGGTGGTGCATCACATAGAGGTCCTCACCATCATCATCTTCACTCTAAAAAAATTTACACAAGTACAGTATATAGTTTTGCCGATATGAGCAGAATAATATTTATCATAAACCTATCAAATTATGTATTCCCCAGTAATAGTTGTTACATAGCAAGAGTCAATGTATTGGATGAATTCCAAAGATCATATCAAAACTTAAAATACTCTACAACGGTTACTATTAATTAATGAAAATGAATATAAAAGCAACAAAATTTAACATACATGATCCCCATCTTGGTTCCTATTAAGCTTTGAGTGGCCAACTTGTACAGTTGTCCTGGTAATGTGGAATCTACCAGTGCTTCGATAACTTGGGTAATTTTCACCAAAAACAGAATCATATAAATCAAAAACATTTTTCTTGTCTCCGTCGGTCCTCATACGATCAGAATATATCAGTCCCACAAACTGCCCCGGGTTGTATGACTCCTTTGGTTGATATTTAATCATGATGTCACACCATCTGTAAAAGCCAAACCAGTAAAATACAATGGTATAGATTAGTACACACACACACATCTACACAATTTACTTACACAATTTTACTTACAATTGACAACTAGGAAAAGCCAGGCATTATCTAATGTACAGCAAATGTATTGTACATTGTTATGTACTTACTCAATGCTATGCAAAAATGTCTTTAGTAATTAATAGTCTGTATTTCCACCATTATTTTGTCTTTACTTCATTAACCTAACTGAAACCACTTGAAGCACGTGTTATTAAATCAATAATCATGCCAGTCTGAATTACTGAAGATTCGGATAGTGTTTCCCATCCAGGCTGCATCACATGGCAACCATAAAATCAAGACCATCATGTCATAGAAATAACAGTATGGTAGTTAAATTAATAAAGTTAAAATAAGAGTTAAAATGTAAGTAAAGGCAGGAAGCAAGACAAAAGTATTCAAACCAGTCATCAATAGTCAGTCATAAGTAATGAAGTCAAGCTTGCAGGAAAGCAGTCATATTTAGTCAGTAGATGAATCTAAGACAACAACACGCCAGTCAAACAATGGTTGACTGATGGTTTTGATTATAAAACAACTTTTGGAAATTAAATGTATTGCCTCAAAAGCAACTATAAATAAACACATTCAAACATGCAGGTTCCTGAACCACTATACCTTTGTTGGTTCACTTAGGAGATGTACGGCTCACAGCTGGAAGGATGCAAACTGAATGCATATTGAACAGGAAACAGTCAAAACCTACAATGCAGCTGACACTGTGAGGCATAGGTAATACTGACTAGTAAAGCATAATCTAGAGCACTCATGTGTGTTTTGAAATGAGGTAGAAAAGTTGCACAAGGACTTACAGAAATAAAGAAGTCAGACCAGATAAGTCTCTCCTTAGGTTCTGAAAGAATGCACACTAGAGCAAAGCATTCACCAAATTATTTTTCAGATATCCTTTCAAAAAGGGAACCAAGCAGACATACTCAAAAAGGCATACCGAGTTCAAATCTAGAAAAATGGTAACAGAGAAGGAAGGCTCTCTAAGATATGGACTAGAATCAGTAACATGTTGGTAGTGAAACCAGTAGAGAAAAATAATTAAAACCAAATAGGTGGAATATCTCAAAAGAAATGACATAATGAACTGACAATATAGATTTTGAATTGGAAGGTCCTGTGTAAGAAATCTAATTAGCTTTTTATGAAAGCTAATTTGATGATTTTAAACATGATCTCCTGGGGAACAGGAGATCACATCCAGACACAGTAGAGTGGAAGAAACTCCAGGAGGAAGGTGTGGGTGGAAACACCAGGAGAGAACATCATCTCAAGGTCATTGTGGAACGCCAGATCGAGTAAGTACGGCTCTCTTGAACTAAAGCACCTTATCATTCATATATTCTTTGCCTGTTCAGGGAATATAGTTAGGAAAGTGTCTATTTAATTGTGTTAACATAAAAGTCATATATTTCCATGCGTCATTCCAGTGTGAATATCTTTCAACGACCTGAAATGCCCATGAATCGTGGGACCAGGCGTGAGCAATCAGGACAGGCCTCCCTCCTCAAATGGACGAAACGCGAAAGGGCCGACGCCCCTTACATGATGCCAACTTATAAGCAGAGCAATCACTGCACAGGCTGTGAAACTGGCCTACCACGATGGGAGGCAACCTGTGCCCTGGCACAACCCTTACGAAAAGACCACCCGCGGGCTCCCTGGAGAACCAGCAACTCTAGCATGGCACAAAAACTAGAAGAGGCCGCTTGCTGATACTGCACCACTGCAAACCCTGCAAGCAGCAAAGGACCAAAAGGCATAGAAAACCTAAGAGCCAAGGGCCCACGTGGATTCCACAGACTGACCAAACATTGCCTGTCGGCACATGAATTGAGAAGCAAAGAACAGACTCCGACTCCTGCAGGATCAGCGCAAACAGCTTCAATAAAGTAGCCTGCCGAGACCAGTGCACCAGACCCACCATCCTCCTCAAGCTAGTCCGAAGACAGCTCGAAAAGGGGAAGGAAACGCAAGACCAAAGCCAAATGGCCACAGGCGCGCAAGTCCTCAGCTACTAAGGCAGCCGAAAGGGAGGGAACCTGCCTGTGAAGCTGAACAAGGCCAACATCCCGAGGAAGGGCAGGGGCGAATAAACACGCATTGAGACGCTTAAACTCGCCCCCAGGTAAACCTGTACAACTGAAAGGGTCTCTCGACACTCAAGCGTGCAGGACCAACAGAACGTATGGCATGCTCCCAACGAAAAGATAGGGGAGGAGGAGGGGAGGGGGAGACTGAATTCGGACTGAATCTGAATTTTTTAATAGATGAGGTATACAATCCTCCCAGAGGCACAGAAACACTGAACCAATAACCTTAATGAGACAGAGTTCCCAAGGTTGAGATCGGGCTGCAAGCAAAGCACACAGAAACATGCACTGGCAGTGCTTTTAAGACTCTCTAAGAACTGGCGAGTAGAAGAGCCTCAACAGCCTCAACAGTTGGTCTTCACAATTAACACCAGGAAATTGAAGAGATGGAATTGGCTAAAGAGGACTGAAGGTTCAGACACTCATTCTAAATGGCACCACACCATGAAGTGAATACTATAGCAGGTTGACCCCTTCTGTGGAGATCAAGTCTCTAGAGACCACCAATCAAAACTTGACACTATTGTTCTTGTAACAAACTAGGCTGGTTGTAAGAATTTTCCAGAATGTTTTATCTACAAGGGAGAATGGGAAGCTGGACCCGCGTGGTGACCCGGGACCTGACCCCAGGGAATTCGCGGTGAAAATAATTGACGCCTTATTCATAGTTTCGTATAATGAATCATCCTATAGTATTCAGTAATTTAGAGAAAATACGTCTTTATTCAGGTTGCATTCAAATTGTATTATATAGTTATAATATCAAGAGTATTCTAATTATTGAATTAAGTCACCATCAGTGACGTCACGAATCAGATCCAAGTTGTAAGGCGGAGTGACCGGCGGTCATAGGTCATCAGAGTTGACATGTCCACTATTTCTCAAAGGTCAAATAGCCATGTGGGGATCGGGAATAGCTCTCCCTTAAGATGCTTGTGTAATTTAACTTCAGTTAAAATAATTCAACCAATCTGGATCAATTAAGTACAACAGAGGTTAATTGTTATAACTTAAACCATGCTAAGTAACTTGGTAAGCGATGCGGAACAATACAATGCTCTAGTCTGGGGAAGATCAGAGAGAGGAGAGATCAGTGTGGTTTGAGAAACAACTCGGGCAGGTGGCCTTACCATCATCGGCCTCCCGACAGCACGAACATCTAGCTGGTCGCCCAAGGTAGAGTTGCTTTATGAGTTCTTATAGGGATAGCCCATTCATTGCCAAGTAGGGAGTGGTAGATTGATAGGGAGTGATAACCATTTAGATTTTGTTTTAGTTTTTCTTTTAATAAATTAATAGCTAGTAAAATTGCATTTTCATTATTTCCATGTGTTTGTTATATGTATATTAAATTGTCCCGGTCACGTGGTCCACACGAGGCAGAGTTGAATTGGGCGCCGATTCTAACATCGAATCGGAATTCATCATTCCCGTTTAATTAATTCCACACTCAAGTTTCCAAGGTTATAAACTACTAGTGGGGATCAAGCCCCAAGGTTGATTAATTAGCATGATCGATCCAGGCCTCGACCATTGCTCTGTGTTACTGGTCTGGTGGTGGCGGCGGAGGCGACTCTAGGGTTTTGCTCGAAGCCTATGTCACGTCATACGGGTTGTAGAATCCTAAGTCGGTCAATCGTCTTAGGACCAAGTGGCGTGGAGTCGGCTTTAGTAAAAGTTTTGGAGTCCCTTGTAGAGAATAAAAAGTAAGAATACGGGTAGAGGGGGAAAAGGCAGGAAAGATCATTCGAGAACACCCTCCCCGTGTTACATTCTGCTGGCACTAAAATACATCACCCATATTTTGGCAGTAAATGTTCCACCATCCACATGAACATCAGAGCCCTCAACCCTACATAACAAGTCTGCAAACTACATATCAGCACATGTCCATGGACTTGTGTTCCCCACCTGGATCACTCCCAATGTGAACAAAATCAGAGAAGACTTTGATATTGGTAATACTGCTAGAATCCACTCAGTAAAACATCTAAACTATTGAGACCAACTAAAATACCTAAATAGGTATTCACTAGATCAAGGGGGAAAAAGATAATTAATAATTTATACTGTACGTGGAAAATATTAGAAGGGCTGGTCCCATATCTGCCCACAGAAACATCACCACAGGAGACAAGAAGGTATGGCAGGATGTGAGAATACCCCTGTTGAAAAGCAGAGGTGTAATAGGTACTCTGAAAGAGTACTTTCAGAGTACTTTCTCTGATCAACATCAGACACCCGAGACTGTTTAACACGCTTCCACTACACATAAAGGACATAAATGGCCGACCTCTCACAGTGTTCAAGAGAGAACTTCATAAACACCTCTAAAGGATCAAATCCAAAAGGGCCGTGACGAGGATTCGAACCTGCGTCCTCCAAAGGATACCTGATCAACCAGGCTGTGAACAGCCACATCCAACAGCCTGGTTGATCAGTCCAACAACCAGGAGACCTGGTCGGGGACCGGGCCACGGGGACGTTGAGCCTCAAATCATAGCAAAGTAAAGTAAGGCTAAGCATTTTTTTTTTTGCACCTATTACTTTTGTATACACACATCTTTTTTGTTATATTTGCACACAGGCATGATGAAAAATTTGTTGTTATCCACTTTTTGAGGGTTAAAGTTTCAAGTCAATACTTTAAGGTATTTGAGATACTAAACATAAATTAACTGTCAAAAATTAAATACAAAAATATATATCGCAAAATCATAACTATCTAATAGTCCTACCTATGGGGCAAGCAAAATTATATTAAATTTGACTAAATTTAGACCCTTCAGTTTGTTGATTCACTTTAAGAAATGGGAAAACAGAATTAGGACATTATTTGTCTCGGTCAATATTTACAAAAAAAACAGCGTTGAATGTAATGAAATGCCATTTTCTGGGTGAGACCCGGAGGCTCCCCGGAGCTTACTAGGCTGATATGCTAATGTAAGACTTTGGCATCAGTCATGTGTATGGAGTTCTGAAGGTCTACCGGGGACCACGAGCCAGAACCTGGACCCCTCAGAGAGGCAAGGGGAGCAATGGCCTATAGAAACCTCCATGTGATTGGAAGCATTCTATGTCTGCCATCGACCAGGTCAGGCACCCAGACCTACTATTGCAACCAAAAGCCAAACAAGTGGATAGAACTCCACGAAAAGAAACGAGTAAATGATCATGACGTCATACGCTGCCGTGCCGCTATCTGCGCAGCTGCCCCCTCCCTGGAAGGGGAAAGGGGGAGCCCCAGATCCCCTCATGCCAGCTATCCACCTGTCAGTTCTGAGGCTAGATGTCAAAACACACGAAAAATACGCCGACCAGGGGGAGGGAGAAATGCCGGGGAGCCTCCGGGTCTCACCCAGAAAATTAAAACGCAGCTACCAAAGAAGGGACAAAAGAAAAGGAAGGACCACCAAAAACCCCACACTGCTGCCAAGAAGAAGCATGTAGGTGGGACACCATCAACAAAGCCATTAGACCACCAACAGAAGGTGAGAGACTCGAGGCGAAGCCGATCCGGCCCCGCCGTGGGCCAATCGAGCCTAGGAAGATCTCTGGTGCAACCACGGAGCCAGCAGAACCACAAACCCAAGCCAGCAAAGGAGGAGATGGAACGTCTGCCGTACAGAAAAACATCCCAACGTTGGCGAGCCTGCCAGAAGATCGAAGACGACAGTCCCGATGCGCGATTCAAGAGAAGGGAAACCGAGAGACAGTGAAAACGCCAACAAGCCGGGTAAGCCAGGAAACCAGGAACCCACATCTGGCAATAGGAGAGCCAAAAGGCACAAAGAAAACATACAACCATGTGTAGGATAAAAGGAGAAAATGGAAAACACAAGAAAAGACCAGAAGAAAAGCCCCAGCACCAACGGTCAGGGACAAGAGCGTAGAAGGAAGATAAGGAATGAAGAAGGCAAGTAGCAAAACAGGAATGAAAGGGACACGACCAACACACAGAGCCGCTGGTCACATTCCAACAAACCAACACAGTTGTGACACGTCACAACACAAGACGAAAAGGAAAAAAGGTGCAAAGATACGCCGCCAAACCAGTACCCGAACCAAGGAGTACGAGCTACGAGGATATGATCACCACATTTAATTAACACTTCCTGTTTCTCCTGAGTCCTGTTTCGTCTAACGCTAACGCATAGTGGACATAAAGTTATGTCCTCTTTTAAAATATTTGTATAAAATTCAATTTTTATCCGATTTACTTTGGGTTTGTTTCAAACTGCGCGCCATGAGGCTCTCTTTCTCACCACTAGGCTGCATGGTACAATAAGTTCATGAAAGGTGTGGACCACTTCGATCAAATGGTATTATGTCCCAAACGGGTTGCAGGTGGGTGACTTTAGCCGTTTATACTGGTAATGCTTCCCCCATATCATGTATTATATGCATATGTCTGTTTAGGGAATTTTATTCCGATCAATGTACAACCAAAAATAACTGTGTGCAACAAGTATAAACTTGACAAACAAAACAAAAGTAAAAACATTTCGTGTGTATTTGACGCTCACTGATATGTTCCAGCGTAGTTTTATATTTGGCGCTATTCTATCTTACGCTTTGTTGATCTTTTTTACCTATGGGCTCATAGAACATTCTATTGCGAACACATTGACACAAAAATGAATGACGTACATAGAAAATTTATGTCATGAGAGTGAAATAAATATAAACTTTCAAAGCGCCGTGCGTCGTCCCGTCACCAATACCGGGTAACAATTTCACCACTTCCCACACTCTTGCGGGCGGGCCGCATCATTATTCTACGCTTATATTCATATCACCGTGTTGGGAATTTCATTGCGAGTCCATTGATACCAAAATTAACGCTGTAGAACAAGTGTGGAGGTGATAACAGTCCCAAGAGTAAAAACATTTTGTTGCTGTTGGGCGCTCACGGCGAGTCATCTTCGTAGTTATTTATTTGGTGCTGGTATCCCTATACGTTTCGTGACTTTTTTTACTGATGTTCTTCTAGAGAATTTTATTGCGAACACGTTGGTACCAAAATGAAATACGTAGCTCGAGAACTAAGGTCATGAAAGTAAAAAGAGTATACACATTTTTGTTTTTACGCTTACGTGGCAAAACGCTCTGAGCACTTACGGTTGGCTGAGTGACCTTCGCGGAGAGCGCGAAAGTGTTAAGATTCCCAAAGGAAGTAATAAGGTAGAGAAAGACCGACTATGGGACCCCAGGGACACATGCACCAGGGAACACCAGTGGAATGAGAGCCCAAACAAGCCCAAGAGACATAGAAAAGAAGGATTGCAGTGTCAGAGTAATAGACAAGCGGAGCGCATGAGGAAGCGACGTGGTGGAGGATGACACCACACACAGCTTCAAGCGCAGATAAGACCTGTTCATGAGCCCAGGACATGGGCTCATGAACCTGCACATGAGCGAATGACAGGTGAGAAACGGGACCAAAAACCCAGAGCTAAACTACCGCAAACACAACTAGGGAAGGACTACTACGCAAGTACCATACAGAGAATCCAATGTCTATTGAGGGGCAACTCTAAAACTCCATACACATGACTGATGTCAAAGTCTGACATTAGCATATCAGCCTAGTAAGCTCCAGGGAACCAACAGGGCTCCCCCCAGAAAAGAAGATTAAATTATAATGTAAACCAAGATTACCTGAACATATCACGTAGGTTTAGTTCCCATGGTCCACCTCGAATGCCCCATAACCCTTGGTCCAGAATTTCTGATGTGATAGACTGATTGAACTCGACCATCTTTGAAACAATTTCATAAGGCAGATCTGCATACATCATGCTCAGAATGAACTCTAAATCAGCAGATGACAGGGCCTCTATATGTACCTTTATATAAAAGAAATTCAAAATGCATTTCATTTCTTAAAAAAAAAGCATTACAAAATCAATGAAGAATATATAAATCGTCTTAGGTTGAATAAGATTAACATCAAGCAATGAATGTATTAAATGCTATTTTCTGGTTGGCTACCAGTGACACTCTGAGCCTAACTCTGGTACCAACGAACCTAAGCCCAAGACACCAGGCCTCCAAGGCCCTTTCGTACCTTGCCGGAAGACACAACAGGAATCTTGCTCATTCAACGAGGTGAGATCAACCATAAAACGGGAGGAACTTACCTTAAAGCACAGGTACAACAAAATAAGTGAATACGTTAAGGAAATTAGGCACCCTCTCAGCAAACAAATCAAAAGATGGGTTCCATGGGGGGTAGATACCCTGACAGTGATGCACCTGCTTGCCACCACTTGGAAGGTCAGATCACCAGAGGTCCCACCCTGGGACTTCTGGGAGGGAAATATGAAAAATCTCTGTTATGTTGAGATGATTTCGGGGCTTAGTGTTCCCCCACGGGGTGGTCCTCGACCAGGCCTCCTTTTTGTTACACACCCCCCAGGAAGCAGCCCATAGTAGCTGTCTAACTCCCAGGTACCTATTAACTGCTAGTTAACAGGGGCACCAGGGTGGTTACCTTGAGGTTACCTTGAGGTGCTTCCGGGGCTTAGCGTCCCCGCAGCTCGGTCATCGACCAGGCCTCCTGGTTGCCGGACTGATCAACCAGGCTGTTGGACAGGGCTGCTTGCGACCTGACGTATTAGTCACAGCCAGGTTGATCAGGTATCCTTTGGAGGTGCTTATCCAGTTCTCTCTTGAACACTGTAAGGGGTCGGCCAGTTATACCCCTTATGTGTAGTGGAAGCGTGTTGAACAGTCTCGGGCCTCTGATGTTGATAGAGTTCTCTCTCAGAGTACCTGTTGCACCTTGGGTGAAAGAAACATTTTGTCCATTTGTCTTTGCCTCCACCTGGGATTGAACCCGGAACCTCAGGACTACGAATCCGAAGTGCTGTCCACCCAGCTGTTAAGCGCCCGGCAGGTACACAAGCTCAACTCTTGCAAGCACAACTAGGTGAATACAAGGTGGAGGAAAACCTGGGATAAACAAAGCCAGCAGCTCACCAAATGGCTAAACACACACACGCACACAAAGAGCAAGACCAAAGGATGCTAAAAAAAAAAAAATTATTATTAGAAAGTCAAGAGGCCACGAGCCTCAGCAAAAATTCACTCAGCCAACTTTCACACATCCTTAAAAGCTGGACAAACAATTGCTTTGTTTGACCAAATCACCACGTGGAGGATCATGAAAAAGTGATCCTTTAGATCAAGGGATGTAAGAAAATTGGCAACAAATGCAGACTCAACCCCTAATAGTATGAGGTGCACATGTTGCTCCATGATCCTGAGACACTACATTATGCATAACAGCCTTCCAGAGAGCAAAGAATGCTTGAAAGAGGCAAAAGAAGAGAGGGCATATCCATTTATCCACCAGTAAAAGATTGAAAGAAATGAAACAACAGTATAGGCTATAACCAGAAAATCGATAGAAGACAAGACAGAAAAGGTAACAACTGCAACAAACAATAGTTGGATGCTGACGAGTTCAGTCCAGTAGGCCAAACAAAACTCCTGCAATTCATGTGACTTGTAGCATGGCACAATCTTAGTGAGATAGCTACAATGAACCATCAGTCAATGAGTGAATATGAATGAGTGAATATGAATGAATGATATATATATATATATATATATATATATATATATATATATATATATATATATATATATATATATATATATATATATATATATATATATATATATATATATATATATATATATATGTCGTACCTAGTAGCCAGAACGCACTTCTCAGCCTACTATGCAAGGCCCGATTTGCCTAATAAGCCAAGTTTTCATGAATTAATTCTTTTTAGACTACCTAACCTACCTAACCTAACCTAACCTAACTTTTTCGGCTACCTAACCTAACCTAACCTATAAAGATAGGTTAGGTTAGGTTAGGTAGGGTTGGTTAGGTTTGGTCATATATCTACGTTAATTTTAACTCCAATAAAAAAAAATTGACCTCATACATAATGAAATAAGTAGCTTTATCATTTCATAAGAAAAAAATTAGAGAAAATATATTGTTTCAGGAAAACTTGGCTTATTAGGCAAATCTGGCCTTGCATAGTAGGCAGAAAAGTGCGTTCTGGCTACTAGGTACGACATATATATATATATATATATATATATATATATATATATATATATATATATATATATATATATATATATATATATATATATATATATATATATATATATGTCGTACCTAGTAGCCAGAACGCACTTCTCAGCCTACTATGCAAGGCCTGATTTGCCTAATAAGTCAAGTTTTCCTGAATTAATATATTTTCTCTAATTTTTTTCTTATGAAATGATAAAGCTACCCATTTCATTATGTATGAGGTCAATTTTATTTTATTGGAATTAAAATTAACGTAAATATATGACCGAACCTAACCAACCCTATCTAACCTAACCTAACCTATCTTTATAGGTTAGGTTAGGTTAGGTAGCCAAAAATGTTAGGTTAGGTTAGGTAGGTTAGGTAGTCGAAATGCAATTAATTCATGAAAATTTGGCTTATTAGGCAAATCGGGCCTTGCATAGTAGGCTGAGAAGGGCGTTCTGGCTACTAGGTACGACATATATATATATATATATATATATATATATATATATATATATATATATATGTCGTACCTAGTAGCCAGAACGCACTTCTCAGCCTACTATGCAAGGCCCAATTTGCCTAATAAGCCAAGTTTTCATGAATTAATTGTTTTTCGACTACCTAACCTACCTAGCCTAACCTAACCTAACTTTTTCGGCTACCTAACCTAACCTATAGAGATAGGTTAGGTTAGGTTAGGTTAGGTAGGGTTGGTTAGGTTCGGTCATATATCTACGTTAATTTTAACTCCAATAAAAAATAATTGACCTCATACATAATGAAATGGGTAGCTTTATCATTTCATAAGAAAAAAATTGAAGAAAATATATTAATTCAGGAAAACTTGGCTTATTAGGCAAATCGGGCCTTGCATAGTAGGCTGAGAAGTGCGTTCTGGCTACTAGGTACGACATATATATATATATATATACATATATATATATATATATATATATACATATATATATATATATATATACATATTATATATATATATATACATACATATATATATATGTCGTACCTAGTAGCCAGAACGCACTTCTCAGCCTACTATGCAAGGCCCGATTTGCCTAATAAGCCAAATTTTCCTGAATTAATATATTTTTCATAATTTTTTTTTTATGAAATGATAACGCTACCCATTACATTGTGTATGAGGTCAATTTTTTTTTATTGGAGTTAAAATTAACGTAGATATATGAACAAACCTAACCAACCCTACCTAACCTAACCTATCTTTATAGGTTAGGTTAGGTTAGGTAGCCGAAAAAGTTAGGTTAGGTATTCGAAAAACAATTAATTATATATATATATATATATATATATATATATATATATATATATATATATATATATATATATATATATATATAGATATATATATATAGATATATATATATAGATATATATATATATATATATATATATATATATATAGATATATATATATATATATATATATATATATAGATATATATATATATATATATATATATATATATATATATATATATATAGATATATATATATATATATATATATATATATATATATATATATATACATATATATATATATATATATAAATATAAAAATATATATATAGATTATATAAATATATATATATAGATATATATATAAATATAGATATATATATAAATATATATATATATATATATATATATATATATATAAAAATATATATATATATATATATATATATATATATATATATATATATAAATATATATATATATATATATATATATATATATATATATATATATAAAAATATAAATATATATATATATATATATAAATATATATATGTATAGATATATATATAAATATAGATATATATATAAATATAGATATATATATAAATATAGATATATATATAAATATATATATATATATATATATATATATATATATATATATATATATATATATATATATATAAAGCAAAAACGCAAAAAAGTTTCTTGTTCCAGCGCCTCAGTGTTGCGATTCAGAGGGGAAATGCCTGTTACGTCTTGGGCACTAGTCCAACTTCAGAGGAATTCGAAGAAGTGTTTGACTTGCAACAATGATCGAACCCGTCTGTGACATTCATCAATGTTTCCCATTGTTGTGTTTTTCAAGAGATCCATAACCT